>NC_068442.1:46418891-46566391 GCF_023373465.1 Oncorhynchus keta
ACAGCCCATCTATCTACCTACCTCATCCCCATACTGTATTTATTTATTTATTTTGCTCCTTTGCACCCCAGTATCTCTACTTGCACATTCATCTTCTGTACATCTACCAATCCAGTGTTTAATTGCTATACTATAATTACTTCGCCACCATGGCCTATTTATTGCCTTTAACTCCCTTATCTTACCTCATTTGCACTCACTGTATATAGACTTTTTTCCCCTACCATATTATTGACTAAGTTTTGTTTATTCAATGTGTAACTCTGTGTTGTTGTATGTGTCGAATTGCTATGTTTTATCTTGGCCAGGTTGCAGTTGCCAATGAGAACTTGCTCTCAACTAGCCTACCTGGTTAAATAAAGGTGAAAAAAAAAATATGTGTGTTTGCAATGAAGGCAGTAGAAGACATTTGACATGAAGATTAAGAATAACAACCCCCCCCCCTCCCCCCAAAAATAGCCTAAAGTGTTGACTACTCAAAGTATTTACAAGTCTTGACTTTTGCCTGAAATCTTTGGTGTAATTTCTTTATTTTATCGACAACTTGGTGGTGCCTTCAACATGCTGTTGTATCGACACGCTATGTGTCCTTTAAGTTTGAATGTGAGGGTTAACTGCTTGAATGGGAATTAGTTAAGGCCTGTGCACCTGAATGAACAAGGAGAGCTACCTATCGTTGAGTGGATGTAGTGTGGTCGACAGAGTGAAATAACAGTACCTGAGAGCGCCCGTGTGTGTTAGCAGCACAATTAAACAAAGGCCTAACAAAGGCCTACGTTTAGCTTTGGGTCCGTCAGCTGCGCCGTGTTCAAGCGGGTGCTAACATGGCGTTGTGTTTGACAGTCTGTTTAATGTGCCTGCCAGCCGTCCCATGCGCTGTGGGCTATGCATTCTGATTCCGTGCACAAATTGTTCCCCACACACATGAACTTCCCCCATAATACACAGCATAAAGAAAAACCCTGGCAATAAATTACCATTATTCAATTATGAATGCTCCTATTATTTACGGCTGTTTTAAAAGAAATGTAAATGAACCTTGAGTCTTGAGGTAATGAATTTGATTACACTGGCATATATAATGTAAGTGTATTTGAGAATCAAAGGCATATTTTCTTTTAAGATGTTCCCCCGCATTGGTAATGAAGACGGGGACTAAGCAGTGTGTTGCATTTTAAAAGAGGATAATTTCTATTGTTTGGGGAATATTTGTAATCATTCTGCAGTGTGACGAGTTAGTTTGTTTGTCTATTTTTTAATGGCTTTTTTGTTGTGGGTATTCCATTTGGAAACCAGCCAGGATTCATAACGTTATTCCATTTAATCCAACCGTTAATTTCACAATTGACAACCATTTCGTACGGCTCCTAACCTCACATTAACATAACTCATTGGATTTCACATCAAATCAAACATTACCACTGCATCAACCAACCAACAAACAAACTACTTTCTCAGGCCACCACAGTATAGTTTAACATGTCTTTTCCTGAGTTGACAGGCAGACAAAGAGAATCTGGTTGAGAGCACAGTGCTTTATGGGCTGAATCCATTCTCTCCCAGGGACAGGCAATAGTGTAAATACTGCTCAAATTGACCCATGGTTTCTCAGGCAGCCATTTTGTTTTCATTAAGCCTCATTATAAACTGTCTGACCAGACTGAGGCTGCTCAGCACTGAGGTGTGATGGAGTGAGTGTGTGGCTAGTGCTGTGAGAAGCTCTAGCTACACTATACAGTGCCTTTGGAAAGTATTCAGTCCCCATGACCTTTTACACATGTTGTTACGTTACAGCCTTGTTCTAAAATGGGTTAAATAAAACAAATTTCTCAGCAATCTACACAAAATACCCCATAATGACATCACAATGCCCCATAATGACATCACAATACCCCATAATGACATCACAATACCCCATAATTGCAAAGTGAAAACAGTTTTTTTTAAGCGATTTGTCTACACAAATAATATTTTTGGAAAAACTGAACATTTGCTATCTAACTGAGAGTCTCCTCGTTGAAAACATCTGAAGTTCTTCAAAGGTAAATGATTTTATTTGAATGCTTTTCTTGTTTTTGTGAAAATGTTGCATGCTGAATGCCAGGCTTAATGATATGCTAGGCTATCAATACTGTTACACAAATGCTTGTTTAGCTATGGTTCAAAAGCATATTTTGAAAATCTGAGATGACAGTGTTGTTAACAAAAGTCTAAGCTTGAGAGCTAATATATTTATTTCATTTAATTTGCGATTTTCATGAATAGTTAACGTTGCGTTATGCTAATGAGCTTGCGGAGAGAATTACACTCCTGGATACAGGTTTTTTTCGTAGCCAAACGTGATGAACAAAACGGAGCGATTTGTCCTACACAAATAATCATTTTGGAAAAACTGAACATTTGCTATCTAACTGAGAGTCTCCTCATTGAAAACATCTGAAGTTCTTCAAAGGTAAATTATTTTATTTGAATGCTTTCTTGTTTTTGTGAAAATGTTGCATGCTGAATGCCAGGCTTAATGCTATGCTAGGCTATCAATACTGTTACACAAATGCTTGTTTAGCTATGGTTCAAAAGCATATGTGTGTTTTTGTCTCATCTAGGGTTTTGTATGTAGGTCTATGGTGGAAAGGTATATGGTGGAAAAATATATGCCCATATATGTATGTATAAGTACATATATGTCACATATAAACAAATTGGCCTTTCATATATGTGACACATATTTCTGCATCTACAGTATATGTATAATACTTATATACTTATATACTTATATGCTCATATATGTGACACAAAGTGTTACAATTTGTATTAAATACAGTTGAAGTTGGAAGTTTTCATACACTTAGGTTGGAGTCATTAAAACTAATTTTTCTATCACTTCACAATTTTTTTTATTTTTAATTATTATTATTTTTAGTTTTACCCCTTTTTCTCCCCAATTTCGTGGTATCCAATTGTTTTTAGTAGCTACTATCTTGTCTCATCGCTACAACTCCCGTACGGGCTCGGGAGAGACGAAGGTTGAAAGTCATGCGTCCTCCGATACACAACCCAACCAAGCTGCACTGCTTCTTAACACAGCGCCATCCTACCCGGAAACCAGCCGTGTGTCGGAGGAAACACACAGAAAATGGTGCCCGGCCCGGCCCGCCACAGGAGTCGCTGACATCAGTCAGGAAATTAAAGCTTGGTCGCAAACAGGTCTTCCAAATGGACAATAACCCCAAGCATACTTCCAAAGTTGTGGCAAAATGGCTTAAGGACAACAAAGTCAAGGTATTGGAGTGGCCATCACAAAGCCCGGACCTCAATTCCATAGAAAATGTGTGGGTAGAACTGAAAAAGTGCATATTTATATAAAAAAATCTCAGTATACATTGGCGCGTTATGTTCACTAATTCCAAAAACATCCGGTGATATTGCAGAGAGCCACATCATTTTACAGAAATACTCGTTATAAATGTCTATGAAAATACAATCGTTAGACATGGAAATATAGATACACTTCTCCTTAATGCAACTTTACGAAAAAAGCAAACCATGCAATAATCTGAGTACAGCTTTCAGACAACAAAGCAGCCAAAAAATATCTGCCATATTGGGTAGTCAACAGAAGTCAGAAGTAGCATTATAAATATTCACTTACCTTTCATGATCTTCATCAGAATGCACTCCCAGGAATCCCAGTTCCACATTAAATGTTTGATTTAGTTCGATAATGTCTATAATTTATGTCCAAAGAGCTTCTTTTGTTAGCACGTTTGGTAACCAAATCCAAAGTAATGAAGTGCGTTCCCTAGTTGCAGACAAAATGTCAAAAAGTTCCGTTCCTGTCCGTAGAAACATGTCAAACGATGTATGGAATCATTCTTAATATTTCATGTTCCAACTGGAGAATTCCTATGTCTGTAGAAAAGCAATGGAATGAGAGATACCTCTCATGTGAATGCGCATGGTCAGAGCATGATCAGCTCATGGCAGACCTTACTCAATTCCCTTCTCATTCGGTCCCATTTCACAGTAGAATTCTCAAACAAGTTTCTAAAGACGGTTGACATCTAGTGGAAGCCTTAGGAAGTGCAACATAACCATTATCCCACTGTTTATTCAATAGGAGCTGGGTTGAAAATCGACCAACCTCAGATTTCTCACTTCCTGTTAGGATTTCTTCTCAGGTTTTTGCCTGCCATATGAATTCTGTTATACTCACAGACATCATTCAAACAGTTTTAGAAATGTCAGAGTGTTTTATGTCCAATATTATGCATATATTAGTAACTGGGACTGAGGAGCAGGCCGTTTACTCTGGGCACCTCTGGGCTCCTTTCATCCAAGCTACTCAATACTGCCCCTGCATCCATAAGAAGTTAGAAGCAATCTTTTTATGTCAGCAAAGCAAGGTAGAGCTAACTAGCTATGTCAATAAACTAGCTAGCTAACGTTACAACAGTAAGCTAAGCATCTAATCATGTTGAAGTCACTGCACTATAGAGCAAAGTCCTTGCATATATCATTTTTACTTTGTTTTTATTTTCTCGCAATGGCAAACTATTAAATTACTGTCACAACATTTGTAATAATTTAACTATATATTCTGCTTATTACATGGAGTGTAATACGAGAGTGCAGTGATATCAAAATGTAAGAACTATGTTTTGATCTTTAGAATGGCGGTTGCTCAATATTCAAATTTGAATATGAGTTCCATGTCCTAGAACATGGATTGGTTGAGGGAGGAGCGTCACATAGGAGTGACACAATCGGACATAAGACGTTGGAGTGTACCCATGAGTTTTCCAGCTACATTTCCAGGTTTAGAGCTTCCAACCCTGTTCTATTCATTCTATTTCTATGCCCCCCACTCTAGTCTGTTAGTGGATGTGTGTGAGTTTAACCCCAAAATGCCTCAGGCAGTGTCAGTGGCATTAGCACTGCATTTGCTCTGGAGTGGCGGCAGTGGGCTGACCCAGTGATCCTGTGTGTAAACAGAGTGCTGTGACTCCCTCAGTCCAATATCCCCCCCGCACCAAATAAGGAAGACTCAGTCAGAGCTCAGCCAAAAGCTGAAGTGAAGAATGGACAAAAAGAAAGTGAGAGAGGGAGAGAAAGAGGGTGAGTCATTGAGATAGAGAAATGGAAAGAGAGAGACAGAGAGGGAGAGAGAGAAAGAACAAGATAGATAGAGGGAAATGTTATTGCTTACGGAAATGCACACAGTTAATAGCTTCCTGTGTGCGATCTAGTAATGTGATGGTCGATTATTATCTTCCACTCATATTCCCTGGGGGGGAAGGTCCCATTTCCTCTACACAGACCACACCCCTTGTTGTTAAAGTAATGAGGCAGGTTGAACAATACAAGGGGTCTCCTCCCAACAATAAGAGGGTATCCTCCCACAATAACAATAAGAGGGTCTCCTCCCATACTAACAATATGAGGCCAATCCTCCCACACTAACAATAAGAGGGTCTCCTCCCACACTAACAATACGAGGGATCTCCTCCCACACTAACAATAAGAGGGTCTCCTCCCACACTAACAATACGAAGGGTCTCCTCCCACACTAACAATAAGAGGGTCTCCTCCCACACTAACAATAAGAGGGTCTCCTCCCACACTAACAATACGAGGGCAATCCTCCCACATTAACAATAAGAGGGTCTCCTCCCATATTTACAATACGAGGGAAATCCTCCCACACTAACAATAAGAGGGTCTCCTCCCACACTAACAATATGAGGGATCTTCTCCCACACTAACAATAAGAGGGTCTCCTCCCACACTAACAATACGAGGGTCTCCTCCCACACTAACAATAAGAGGATCTCCTCCCACACTAACAATAAGAGGATCTCCTCCCACACTAACAATAAGAGGGTCTCCTCCCACACTAACAATAAGAGGGTCTCCTCCCACACTAACAATAAGAGGGTCTCCTCCCACACTAACAATACGAGGGTTCTTCTCCCACACTAACAATAAGAGGGTCTCCTCCCACACTAAGAATACAAGGGTCTCCTCCCACACTAACAATACGAGTGGTCTCTTCCCACACTAACAATATGAGGGTTCTTCTCCCACACTAACAATACGAGTGGGCTCCTCCCACACTAACAATACGAGGGTCTCCTCCCACACTAACAATACGAGGGTTCTTCTCCCACACTAACAATAAGAGGGTCTCCTCCCACACTAACAATAAGAGGGTCTCCTCCCACAATAACAATACGAGGGTCTCCTCCCACACTAACAATGCAAGGGGTCTCCTCCCACACTAACAATATGAGGGATCTCCTCCCACACTAACAATAAGAGAGTCTCCTCCCACACTAACAATACGAGGGTCTCCTCCCACACTAACAATACGATGGTCTCCTCCCACACTAACAATAAGAGAGTCTCCTCCCACACTAACAATAAGAGGGTCTCCTCCCACACTAACAATACGATGGTCTCCTCCCACACTAACAATAAGAGGGTCTCCTCCCACACTAACAATAAGAAGGTCTCCTCCCACACTAACAATAAGAGAGTCTCCTCCCACACTAACTATAAGAGGGTCTCCTCCCACACTAACAATACGATGGTCTCCTCCCACACTAACAATAAGAGGGTCTCCTCCCACACTAACAATAAGAGGGTCTCCTCTCACACTAACAATACGAGTGGTCTCCTCCCACACTAACAATACTAGGAGTCTCCTCTCACACTAACAATACGAGGGGTCTCCTCCCACACTAACAATACTAGGAATCTCCTCCCACACTAACAATACGAGGGGTCTCCTCCCACACTAACAATACTAGGAATCTCCTCCCACACTAACAATACGAGGGGTCTCCTCCCACACTAACAATACTAGGAATCTCCTCCCACACTAACAATACGAGTGGTCTCCTCCCACACTAACAATACGAGGGGTCTCCTCTCACACTAACAATACGAGTGGTCTCCTCCCACACTAACAATACTAGGAGTCTCCTCCCACACTAACAATACTAGGAGTCTCCTCCCACACTAACAATACGAGTGGTCTCCTCCCACACTAACAATACTAGGAGTCTCCTCCCACACTAACAATACGAGGGGTCTCCTCCCACACTAACAATACTAGGAATCTCCTCTCACACTAACAATACGAGGGGTCTCCTCCCACACTAACAATACGAGGGTCTCCTCCCACACTAACAATAAGAGGGTCTCCTCCCACACTAACAATACGAGTGGTCTCCTCCCACACTAACAATACGAGGGGTCTCCTCCCACACTAACAATACGAGGGGTCTCCTCCCACACTAACAATACGAGGGGTCTCCTCCCACACTAACAATACGAGGGGTCTTCTCCCACACTAACAATACGAGGGGTCTCCTCCCACACTAACAATACGAGGGGTCTCCTCCCACACTAACAATACGAGGGGTCTCCTCCCACACTAACACAAAGGAGTCTGATCTCGAGAATTGATCTTGACTATCACCCAATCATAAAGTGCCCTGTCACAGACCCACTGGTAATATTAATAGCAATGCTGGCACAAATGATCCCCCCACCCCCACCCATTCCGCTGCTTGTGTATCAACGTAATGAATTCATAATCTCTAGCCGAGGCTTTTGTAGATCTCTATCGCCGTGGAGATAAGAGAAGCAATAGCAGCTCTAATAGCTGTCAGTCTGTCTTCCCCTCTTTCTGTTTCGACTCGGCCTCTCTCTCTCTCTATGTCTCTCTCTATGCCTCTATGTCTCACTCTCTCTCTATGTCTCTCTCTCTCTATGTCTCTCTCTCTCTATGTTTCTATGTCTCTCTATCTCTATGTCTCTCTCTCTATGTCTCTGTCTCTCTCTCTCTATGTCTCTCTCTCTCTATGTCTCTATGTCTCTCTCTCTCTGTCTCTCTATGTCTCTATGTCTCTATGTCTTTCTCTCTATGTCTCTCTCTCTCTATGTCTCTCTCTCTATGTCTCTATGTCTCTCTATCTCTATGTCTCTCTCTATGTCTCTCTCTCTCTATGTCTCTCTCTCTATGTCTCTGTCTCTCTCTCTCTCTATGTCTCTATGTCTCTCTCTCTATGTCTCTATGTCTCTCTCTATGTCTCTATGTCTCTCTCTCTCTATGTCTCTATGTCTCTCTCTCTCTATGTCTCTCTCTCTCTCTCTCTCTCTCTCTCTCTCTCTCTCTCTCTCTCTCTCTCTCTCTCTCTCTCTCTCTCTCTCTCTCTCTCTCTCTCTCTCTCTCTCTCTCTCTCTCTCTCTCTCTCTATGTCTCTCTCTCTATGTCTCTATGTCTCTCTATGTCTCTCTATGTCTCCATGTCTCTCTATCTCTATGTCTCTCTCTCTCTATGTCTCTATGTCTCTCTCTATCTATGTCTCTGTCTCTATGTCTCTATGTCTCTCTCTCTCTCTCTCTCTTTCTCTTGCTTTCTCTCTCAACCAAATGGGGGCCTGTGTGTTTATGGGTGTGTGTGTGCATGCGTGCGTGTGTGTGTATGCATGTGTGTGTGAGAAAACTATCAAGCTAGCAGCAGTGGCCCCTGTACGCCTCCTGAGGAACAAAGCTATTGTATAGTAGAGAGCCAGACAGTTCTCAACTCTCTGTGCATCTATTTGCCAAGATGAAAGCCGTGCGGGTTTTTGTCAAAAAGATGAGAATATATTTGAGAGGTAAGTGTCGAGGAAGGGGAGCCCCTAGGGGACATCCGGCTGCTTGCGAAAAAAAAAAGTTTTGTACATGGGGCCTTCGTTTTCTCCCTGAGTTGCCTGACAAACACTCCATCACAGGTGGAGTAAATAGTGCCGTACATGAACTCAAAAGTAACTCAAGCTGCCAGAGCTGCTGCTACCTCTCAAGGGCCGGCTGTCATGTCTGTTTGTTTTTAATTGATGGGTCATTGCCATCAGAGGTCGTGGGGCTGTCTGTCACCCTCTGGGGAGTGATGGGGTGTTACTATCAGAGGTGGTGGGGCTGTCTGTCACCCTCTGGGGAGTGATGGGTTGGCTAGGGTGGTTGGAGTCTTTTAAAATGTTCCATGCCTTCCCCTGACACCGCCTGGTGTAGAGGTCCTGGATAGCAGGGAGCTCGGCCCCAGTGATGTAGGCTCTCGGGCTCCCAAGTGACGCAGCGGTCTAAGGCACTGATTCTCAGTGCAAGAGGTGTGAGTAAACAGTCTATGGTTTGAATCCAAGCTGTATCACATCTGGCTGTGATTGGGAGTCCCATACGTTGGTGCACAATTGGCCTTGCGTCATCTGGAGTAGGCTGTCATTGTAAATAAGAATTTGTTCTTAACACACCCCCTCGGTAGCACCTTGCGATTGAGGGCGGTGCAGTTCCAATACTGTAGAACAATTTAAGCATCTGAGGAGTCATGTCAAATCTTTTCAACCTTCTTCATGACTGTGCTGGTGTGAGAGGACCATGTCCTTAGTGATGTGGACATTGAGGAACTTGAAGCTCTCGAAGCAGAGAGCCCTGTCGATGTGGATGGGGGCGTGCTCGCACCTCCATTCCTCCCTGTAGGCCGTCTCATCGTTGTCGGTGATCAGGCTTACCACATTGTGTCGTCAGCAAACAGGAGAGAGAGAGAGAGTCGGAGAGAGAGTAGGGGAGAGAGAGTAGGGGAGAGAGAGAGAGAGAGAGAGAGAGAGAGAGAGAGAGAGAGAGAGAGACGATAAGAGCACCCAGTGTAGTCGACTCAAAGCTGTGTCTCGGATTGCCCATGTCAAGAAGTGAGTGTTCCTCTCTCCTTCCATGCACTAACCCACATGTCCCTGGCCCCAGTGAAATGTACTATGTTAAGCCTCCACGCCACCAGAGGAAAAGCGGTGTGCAGCTCTCAAAGATTTATCGGCTTGATGAAATTAGGCAACGGTGAATAAAGATATGGGGAAGGGGAAAAAAACACCATCAAATCACAGCAAATGATTTATTAAGTGCTCATATTGATTAGCCCCCATTTGACCTTTTATGGTGTTACATATCACACCATGTTTAAAACACAGAGTACTGAAGGGGGGAGACTCACACTGGTACTTTGTCACAGAGTGTACACTAGAGATGGGTCCCAATCCATTATGGGTGGCAGGTAGCCTAGCAGTTAAGAGCGTTGAGCCAGTGACCGAAAGTTTGCTGGTTTGAATCTTTGAGCCAACTATCTGTTGATCTGCACTTGAGCAAGGCTCCTGTAAATCGCTCTGGATTAGAGTGTTTGCTAAATCACTCAAATGTGAGCATTTTTTTTATCTGGGCCCCTTGAAATGTTCACTACACAAATACAGTACAGACTCAAATTGGAGGACTGTCCTTTTTAGTGTTGACCCTCCCAAACTTGCATGGCAGGTCTACCCTTATTCTGTTTTCTGGGCCAATCAATTTAGGTTGGCAACAGCCTAAAGACTAATAAACACAAGTGTTGACATAATTAGATTTGAAGTTGTTCATTATCAATTATAATAGATTAGGATAGAGCCGAAGGCCAAACGATGGAGGCTAACTTGTACTTGTAGAGGATGAACCAGTCATTCATGCATGCTAACTGGAGTTCAGGCAGGGGGTCAGTAACAACTGATTTGAAAACAACATTATTACATCACTAATGTATTTCAGCCAAACTCTCCCTTTATAGAGTGTTTAAAAAGCTGTCATTTATTGACAAAGACAACACTTTAAAAAAAAATTGGTTTTGAAATAGCCTAGGGACTGATTAATGAGGTTTGCACCTCTAATAACGCTATGAATTCTTAAATCAGATTGCAACTACTGTACTGCGTCTATTCTATACCTTTCAGAGTAAGATTAAGAACATTGGTTAATTAATGATCACTATTTCTACGTTACATCAACCGCTACCCTTCAGCCCTCACCCTCTCCTGACCCAGGGTTTCTACATGGGGTCGACCGTGAACGTTTCCAATAACGTTCGACCACAAATCCTCATCTGTTCCGTCTACGAGCGGTAGGTAACGTCAGCGCAGAGAGGCAGTACAGTTTTTTTTTTTTAAGGAGGTAACTCGACTAGGGGGGGCACTCGACACCCATCTCCCCAACCCCAGTCGAATGAGGTGGATTTAGGAATAAAATAATCCATACCTGCGACGTGGAGATAAAACACAGCAACAAACAGATACGCATTTGTAAATTATCGCACGGCTCGGGTTTTAGTTCCATTGTGGCGATCAACAAAGGGAATGATGTGAAAACAGAATACAGACTTGCAAAGGGCGTGATTTATAGCGGTGGTTTGCCCCGTATAAAAGCGACTACGTTTTTTACACAACTGACATTTTTGATTATTCTTCAGTTTGTTTTTATTTCATGGATGAAAAATAAGCCTTTTTGGAGGAGAAATTGAATTGTAAATTGTCCCCCATATGCCCCCCATAAACAAACTCGGAGGGGGGGCAGTATAATTATTTTCTTTTTTTACATCTCACGCCACTCAAGTAAGTGTTTACTATTTTCTTTCTAACGTTTTTACAGAAATATGAACGAACATGTAGTTGTTTGATACAAAGTTACTATTCATAGGCTGTAAACATTTTCCCACGTAGGCTACAACGTAATGTTACTTGTATCCCGCAGATCGCTTTGTTCAACTTCACAAAACGAATACTATTTAACAGACTTAATTCATGCAGTATGGAGAAGTTGTATTATAACTGAATAATTACAACAAAACATTTCAACCATAACTAGAAAAGTAATTCGTGTTTTATTTTATTTTACTCATTCTCACAGTCAGCAACACATTGGATACGAATAAAGCTACAATGTTTCAGTATATAGCCAAGCTTTTTAAATGTATCGAAATAATTGATACAATAAAATATTTGATGATGACTATTTTTGGTTTATAGCTTTAGTCTGTCTGTGTAGGCTAGTTAAATGCATTCTATTTTAAGGTGTGTTTGTATTGCAAACAACCATTTCAATACGACGAGTCGCAATTGTCTTGTGCTCTGGGAATATGCATATTTCACTTCGTTCCCAAGGACGACCAATCTGGCAAGACTGTTGTTATGTCTGTTATTATGTTAACGATGTGTTTCTTTTGAGATGAGCTACATTGTATGAGCTACTATTGACGCGTGGTTTGGGGGTGATTGTTATAATTGTCATTGGGCATACAGTATGTAGGCCTGTCCCAAATTAGAGTATAGCTCAGACAAAGATTGAAGCTGAGCTGTTGAGCTGTCTTTATATCATTCTATGACATCAGTTCAATAAACTGGTGAAGAGGCAGTGAACTTCAGCTGATGCATACTGTGCTAGGTTGTTTATTACACGGTTAAGGTGCCCACTGGCAGTGCTGAATGATCCTGTTTTATGTAGGATTAATCGAAATGTGAATCACAATTGGACTTGCTTTTTTGTATCTAAGCACCTTTATTTAACTAGGCACGTCAGTTGAGAACAAATTCTTATTTACATTGACGGATGACGGCCTACCCCGGCCAAACCCTAACCCTGGACAAATTCTGGGCCAATTGTGCGCCCGCCCTATGGGACTCCCAATCACGGCCGGTTGTGATACAGCCTGGAATCGAACCAGTGTCTGTAGTGACGCCTCTAGCACTGAGATGCAGTGCCGTAGACAGCTGCCCCACTCGGGAGCGCAACATTATTTTCCTGATAAAAGTGTGATATATGCATGGAAATGGAATTAAATAGAATCAAGGTGGCAGGTGTAACAGTATAATTTTAAACCGTCCCCTCGCCCATACCCGGGCGTGAACCAGGGACTCTCTGCACACATCGACAACAGTCACCCTCGAAGCATCGTTACCCATCGCTCCACAAAAGCCGCGGCCCTTGCAGAGCAAGGGGAACTACTACTTCAAGGTCTCAGAGCAAGTTACGTAACCGATTGAAACGCTATTTAGCGCACACCGCTAACTAAGCTAGCCGTTTCACATACGTTACACAGGTAGGGGTGGCAGGTAGCCTAGTGGTTAGAATGTTAAGCCAGTAACCGAAAGTTTGCTGGATCAAATCCCTGAACTGACAAGATAAAAATCTGTCATTCTGCCCCTGAACATGGCAGGGCCTACTGTTCCCCGGTAGGCCGTCACTGTAAATAAGAATGTGTTCTTAACTGACTTTCCTAGTTAAATAAAGGTTAACTTTACAAATAGTAATAGCCTAGCCTATTTCGAACAGTGGTCTGCTGTGAAATACTGTATGTTTGGACTATATAAAACAGTGTTCTATATCTGTGGAGAAGCCTTCTATTAAATATAACCACCATCCTCTAGTCCAGGGGTGGGCAATACCAGTCCTCAAGGCCCTGATTGGTGTCACAGTTCTGCCCCAGCTAACACACCTGACTCCAATAATCACCTAATCATGATCTTTAGTTTAGAATGCAATTTGATGAATCAGCTGTGTTTGCTAGGGATGGAGAAAAATTGTGACACCAATCAGGACCTCGAAGACTGGAGTTGCCAACCCCTGTTCTAGTCTAATGCAACGATAGCGGGTTCACAAAATACATATATTGATGTCTATGTCAGCTAAAAAACATGCAATTGGCCATTATTGTTTTCTCCCAGGCAATTTATATTGTGAGTTTTGTTATGCTATCATTCGTGTAGTTAAACATTACATCTTGGTGTTGGCTAGAATAAAATAAACTAATTTGTAATGATGAGATCCACATGTCGATTGTCAGAAAAGAGAAACGTGGCGTCCTTCAGAGTAATTGGACAACACCTCACATGTAAAGAGGCACATATCAACTGTGTCCAGCATCCTTAATGTCACTTTAATTGAACTATTTATCACCACTGATCTTCGTCAGATGCTAGAAAGGGAAGCAGAGGAAAACACACGGAAGAGGAACGCTGCCAGGCAGGCAGAGGCAGTTAGCTGAGACCAGAGGACGTCACAGCCTTTGTATCTGCCTTCAGATAAACAAATCAATGCATTTGACTGACAAGCCCATAAGGAGTTGAAATGAATAGAATTTGGTAATTGATGTAAACATTTAATCTGAAAACCTTTTGATTCCACCAAAGCCTTGGGGAGGGTTGGGTTTTTTTCTCACTTGGAAGTGAAAAAGTTAATTTAATTATTCCCCGTATATGATTTTTGTACAAATGTATTTGTAGGTGTCCCCCCGAGGGTTTTGAAATTCATTTCCTCGCAATTATTACGTTCTAATAATTGTTTTCCTCTTTCCCCCTCACTTATCCGTATGGTGCTTTTTATAAATGTATGCAAAGGATCAAAGGAGGTGATTCCAGACTCTAGTCTTCAGGCCCGCTGTCAGAGTAAATAGTAATTTCACTAAACATTTAACTTTGAAGATTTTCAACTTTCTGCCTCTCACATTGAGGCCTGTTTTAGAGGCTCACACGAGGCAATGGGTCTTATTACCCTAGATTGCAGGACTTTCATGTCGCTCCACTTCGTCAAACAATTTTAAAAGAAAATCATTTTATAGACCATTTAATGCAGTGCTAGGCCTAAGTGTTTTTCTATTGGGTGCTTCTTACTACGTAGGGCCATGTTGATTGCATTTGAAACCAAATTAGATCAATTTAGGTGACATCAAGGGTTTTCCAATTAGCCGCGCTGCTCATCGACTTCAGACACCATGGTAACATGGAGCATTAATAGCAGCTGCACCAGAGGACTCCATCGTGTTATTAGGGACCAGAGGACTCCATCGTGTTATTAGGGACCAGAGGACTCCATCGTGTTATTAGGGACCAGAGGACTCCATCGTGTTATTAGAGACCAGAGGACTCCATCGTGTTATTAGAGACCAGAGGACTCCATCGTGTTATTAGGGACCAGAGGACTCCATCGTGTTATTAGAGACCAAAGGACTCCATCGTGTTATTAGGGACCAGAGGACTCCATCGTGTTATTAGAGACCAGAGGACTCCATCGTGTTATTAGAGACCAGTGGACTCCATCGTGTTATTAGAGACCAGAGGACTCCATCGTGTTATTAGGGACCAGAGGACTCCATCGTGTTATTAGAGACCAGTGGACTCCATCATGTTATTAGGGACCAGAGGACTCCATCGTGTTATTAGGGACCAGAGGACTCCATCGTGTTATTAGAGACCAGAGGACTCCATCATGTTATTAGAGACCAGAGGACTCCATCATGTTATTAGGCACTAGAGGACTCCATCGTGTTATTAGGGACCAGAGGACTCCATCGTGTTATCAGGGACCAGAGGACTCCATCGTGTTATTAGAGACCAGAGGACTCCATCGTGTTATTAGAGACCAGTGGACTCCATCATGTTATTAGAGACCAGAGGACTCCATCGTGTTATTAGGGACCAGAGGACTCCATCGTGTTATTAGAGACCAGAGGACTCCATTGTGTTATTAGAGACCAGAGGACTCCATCGTGTTATTAGGGACCAGAGGACTCCATCGTGTTATTAGAGACCAAAGGACTCCATCGTGTTATTAGGGACCAGAGGACTCCATCGTGTTATTAGAGACCAGAGGACTCCATCGTGTTATTAGAGACCAGAGGACTCCATCGTGTTATTAGAGACCAGAGGACTCCATCGTGTTATTAGAGACCAGAGGACTCCATCGTGTTATTAGAGACCAGAGGACTCCATCGTGTTATTAGAGACCAGTGGACTCCATCATGTTATTAGAGACCAGAGGACTCCATCGTGTTATTAGAGACCAGTGGACTCCATCATGTTATTAGAGACCAGAGGATTCCATCGTGTTATTAGGGAGAAGGAGAGAGAGGGATAGAGAGATGAACCAGTGGACTCCATCATGTTATTAGAGACCAGAGGACTCCATCATGTTATTAGGGAGAAGGAGAGAGAGGGATAGAGAGATGAACCAGTGGACTCCATGTTATTAGAGACCAGAGGACTCCATCATGTTATTAGAGACCAGAGGACTCCATCGTGTTATTAGAGAGAAGGAGAGAGATCGATAGAGAGATGAACCAGTGGACTCCATCATGTTATTAGAGACCAGAGGACTCCATCGTGTTATTAGAGACCAGAGGACTCCATCGTGTTATTAGAGAGAAGGAGAGAGATGGATAGAGAGATGCAGCAGTGGCTCGTATCGTCGTTGAGGGAGGAGACCTTTTAAGTGGTTGTTAATGGAAAGTGTTGATTGTGACTTTCATCTACTTGCTGCACATGAGTGGTATGAGTGGTTTGTGACTCAACCCATCGTCAGGATCTTGGATCATAGACAGTAGCCTCTATTCAAACTGCCCAAAAAGAGGGTGGAAAAACAGACAATATTCCATACACTACTTACTGCTTATATCTTTCCACCTTTCCTCTCCTGCGCTGTGGCCACAGGGGATTAGAGATTAGGGCTGTGGAATTATTGACCGATTCGCTCAGACGTGTTCCCCTGACTCCGAGTCCGAATCAGTAGATTGGCCGTGGCAACAGCCCTCTGTTAGAAGTGAAAAACAGCCTCTGAGATTCCCTAAAATTATATTTACACATGGGTTCCCCCTGAGCACAAAGGATGGCGCAGAACAAGCAGCGCTCGCTTTAGGGGTGCCGTTGGGTCAGAGCCCGGGACCAGATTTAGGGATGCCTTTGGGTCGGAGGCCGGGACCAGATTTAGGGGTGCCGTTGGGTCGGAGCCCGGGACCAGATTTAGGGGTGCCGTTGGGTCGGAGCCCGGGACCAGATTTAGGGGTGCCGTTGGGTCGGAGCCCGGGACCAGATTTAGGGGTTCCGCGGGGTCGGAGCCCGGGACCAGATTTAGGGGTGCCGTTGGGTCGGAGCCCGGGACCAGATTTAGGGGTTCCGCGGGGTCGGAACACGGGACCAGATAAGACAGGCAGTAATGGAACTCAACATGATTGATCCATCTCACTCAAGGTTAAAGTCCATCTCACAGTTGGCTGCACGCCTGAGCTAGGCCGGGAGTCTCCTTTCTATCTCTGTCTGCTTTTCCTAAACCTGCCAACAGACAGATAAAGCTAAAGCTCTGTCCCTGCTTTGTACCCCACAACTTCCTCTTGTCTATCTGATGGCTCTAAAAGGACTTTGTGGACACACTACCAGGGCCTTGGCATCCCTTGCCCCCAGACACCGGGTTTACACCATAGGCGCAACTTTGGTTTTAGAAGTGGGGTGGGACATATACTCTATATATATATGTTTTTATCCAGTCGGATAAACACTCCAAACAGCCTACCTGACTGCTTGGAGGCATCTGCATGGTCCTAAAGCACACCGTTGCCTGGTTTTGTATCACATTCCAATGATAAAACTGGGGGGGACAAAAATTTAATTTGAGAATGTGGGGTCCCTGTCCCCAGTGAACGTTGCGCCCCTGATTGTCTATCTGATGGCTCTAAAGTGACTTTATGGACACACTCCCCTGGGCCTTGGCATCCCTTGTCCCCAGATACTGGGGTTTACACCAATGATTTGCTCCTGTTCTTTTGATGTTGATGTGTTCATACACTTAGAAAAGATTTGCTATCTAGAACCTTAAAGGGTTCTTCGGCTGTCCCGATAGGAGAAACCTTTGAATAAACCTTTTTCGGTTCGTTTTGGTTCCAGGTAGAACCCTTCTGAGTTCCATGTAAAACAATTTAAGCAGAGGGCAGAGGGACAGTCGAAGAACACTTTGGAACCCTTTTTTCTAAGAGTGTACAGTAATGCTTAATTCACTTTGTGGCAGGGAACCCCCCTCGTTTGACGGCTATTCCGGCTCTTCCCCCCCATCTCAATCCTCCGTCTTTATGGTTATGGAGTTAATGTGAACTGGTGTTTCATGGAGAGGTTGTAATTAACACCCTGTCTGGTATTAACCAGGTTGTTTGTCTTTCTCTCTCTCATGTCCCCTCTGATTCCACCACTGGACTGCTCTCTAGCTTGTTCAGTGTGATTACCAGCTGGCGTCCCCAGATTGATGGTGCCTCCCCCTTGGGGCATCCTCAAAAAACAGATTCTCTCAAGGAACTTCAACCAGAGTTATGACCCCTAGTTGTGGAAAGCCGCAGACACCCTATTCATACACCCCAATGGGTCATTATGGCAGGTTGGGATTGGCCCATTTATTCTCCAGTTAGGGTCCAGACCGGAAGGCTGATGTGTCACATTGAGCCATTGGCAGGGGGAGATTTGTGAAGTCAGTTTGAGTTGTGTCCTGGTGGAGTGCTGTAGTGGAGGAGGTCTTACAGTTCATTCTCAATCAATGCTGTTGATCGCCCCAACATGTTGATGGAAAAGGAATTTTAGGAAAATGGAGATGATTTTCTGAAACTGCAAAGGACACGTATAAGAACAAGAGAAGATATACAGTGTATACACAGGAACGCCTTTGTTTTCTGGTTTTCAAAATCAATTCTGCTAAGAGAGTTCTTTCTCCTCAGTCACTAACAGGAAACATACATATACTGCTAGTAGTGCTTGATGTCACTTCGGTTTCAGTTTGATTATAAAACAGTTTTCGATTACAATTATTTTTAAAAACCAACATTAAATGCACTATGCATCATGTGGGTTGAATGCTAACAACAAATAATAAAACAATACAAGTCCCATGACTAGCGACGGCCCATTATCACTTATTAACCATCATTGTTCACATGACTTTACTTTAATCAAATATTTCAGATATTGTGTATATTACATCTTGTTTTATTTTATGACTGAATTATTTTATTCCAAGTCATCATCTCATCTCTCAAGAACTGCTGCCTTCTATCAAAATCACTATTTTAGTAGTAAATAAGGCATGCTTTTATGGCTCCTGAATACCAACTATCAATCACTTAGATCATGTATTTTCAGGCTCGCGAAAGCAACTGCTTTCTATCCCTGTCGATCACCAGTTCTCTCTTGTCTCCATGTCTTGTGCCGTACAGACCGGATAAGTTTAAGCGGGCGAGCAATGGATTATGGTCATTGTAGTTAATTCCCACGTTTTATGCGCTAAACTGTGTAGAATATTGGCCTGTTGGGAACTTAAATTCCCTACTACATTGCACAGTTCAGGCTTGATCTGGTTTATCTCTACAGAAAGTGCACATGGAGCTCACAAAAGTATACACCTCACACACATGGTTATATGCTTTAAAAAAAAAGGAGACACCTGTACCATATCAGATATCTTTTTGAGTTTGCATCCCAATATTACATTTTATATACATCACAGAAGACTGAAATATAACAAAACTGTTTGACAAAGAAACACAATGTTAATTCATTTGGAAATGATGAAAAAAAGATGAATAACATTCCACCCATGAAGGCCACTAGTTCATTTATCTGCAGAAAAGGGCTACGGCACAACGTCTCACTTGAATTAGACCTTTTGTTTAACATTTCCATTAGCAATGCATGAGGTTCACTAGAAGGCCAAAATGTGACCTTATAAATAAGGATTTTTTCCCCCCCTCAGCTTTAACATTTCAGTGCTATAGAAAGTGGTAATGTTGATGTGTTTACATGCCCTGGGGAGCCCCATTCTGCGTCATTCTCCCGAAGAGAGTGATGCCAATAGGGCTTCAGGCTTGGGAGTGGGGACACTGCTATACATACACATAAGATGATAACTGTAGTAGATGGTTAGGTAGTTGGTTAGGGAGTAAGAACGCCTGCTCATTCCCGGTGGGGGGACGTTTAAGCGGGGGGGGGGGCTGAAAAGGCCTGTAGGGGAGAGAAATGCAGAGAAAGGGGGAGAAAAAGGGCAAAAGGGGGAGATAGTGGTTTTCATGTGCTAAAAGCTGTTAATCCTCTGGCTTTTGTGTCTGAACAGAAAGCTCAGGACAAGATGGCTAGGCCCGGGAGCATTCAGAAGCCCTTCTTTTGTTGTCAGACTCACCCAAACCGACGGACATCTGGTAGGGGAAGCAGGGAATGGGGATAGAAATGGGGGGACTCTCAGCTGGTTGGGGATTGGGGGAGAAAGTGGAGAGGGGGGAGGTGAAGGGGGTGTTGTCATAGAGAAAAGAGTGGAACGACCAATGGGAGTTGGCAGATAATTGATGGATGTCAGTAATTGTTTGTAGTTCAAGCATGAAAACATGGGCCTCTGGGAGGCTGGGGAGAGAGGGAAAGAGGGAGAGAAAGAGAGATGGGGGAGGACAACCGACCTGGCTGCTACATCCATCACTCAAGTCTGGCTAGGGTTAAACAGGAGTAAGTACCTTTCTGCCAAGTTTGTTCATCTCTGTGCATTGGGGATAAGGGGGCTATTCGTCCTGGTTAGGACGAATAGCATAGCGGTCTGGGAGGCCCCCTATGTGGTAACAAGTCTAAATGGGAAAAAGGCATGCAGACTTCTGCTATAATATCAAGCTTAATTCGATTTGTATGCAGATGCAGTTTTTCGTGTGACTGGATTTCAAAAGAGCATATACTCCAGTCTGGAAACCAAAATGACTCTGCACTATGGTGTGTATAAAACAGAGAGAGGGAGCGAGTTGAGATGCATTTTGTTTCCCCTCGCCTTTGCCGTGAATCACGAGCTTATCTCTTGGAAGCAAGTACACCTTTCGAATCCCCGAAACCCCTGCTGTATTCCAGTAGACAAGTAAGAGACTGGGAGGATGAACCACCATTTAAAAAAAAAAATTTAGAAGAAGATCATCTTTGGTTTTTCCCAAACATTTGTTGTGGTAAATTCTTGGCTGTTTGGACGCAACTTTTACCATGGCAGGTGGGATGACGGCAAAGGTGAAGATCTCTTTTATAGTACTGCCACACACGCTGACTGACTGACTGACTGACTGACTGACTGTCTGACAGACAGAGGAAGGAACATGTCCCCCTGATGCACCAAAGCCCTTCACACACGCCAAACTTTAGTCTCTTTTATCTCTTCTCCCATTCTTTCCTCACTCCTGAAGTTTTAACACCAACAGATCTCTGCAGTGGTAGCTAAACGTAATTGGGAAGGGGAGAAAATAAATAAATGAACTCTTGTGTGTCACTGATTAGAAACAAATAGAGCCTCTGGAAGAACGACAACCAATCAGAGAGATACAGTGCTTTGACCAGAGGGAGGGGTAGCTATATAGTCTTCTTATTTATTTATTATATGCATGCTAAAATACATTTTGGGAGTTTATTATTTTTTTCATTATTTTTGTAGGCAGGTTATATTTTTTTGTAATAGGGGAGATTGTCTCCAACATTAAACTTATACTTATTTTGTTCCAAAAGGTTTTGGAAGGTCTTTTCCAGTGTCAAGATTAGAGAAAATCACTGATGACACTTCGCCGTATCCTTGTAATCTTTAGGCTTCCGACGTTGCTGAAGCGTTACCTGAGCGTTGTCATGGCGTTCCACACTGACCTTGCCGTTTTTCATTCAGCAGCCGCGTGCTGAGAAAGAACTGTTGGTTTATCTGATAGGGATGGAACAGTGAAGGGAAAACAAGAATGGTTTGTTTACAAGGAAATAAATGGCGCTGTTATCTGGCACTGTCTATTTGCCGATTGATGCGAGGCGATAGTGTCAAGAAATAAAAGCAGTGTGGAGCAGCCATTGGTGGATTAGGGCCTGCGGTGTATGTTGGTGATGCAGGGAGCTCTCACACCGAGCATTGCATGGGGAGATATAGAGGCCCTGTCATGTACGCTACGAAGAAATATGGAGTATTGATACACACACACACACACACACACACACACACACACACACACACACACACACACACACACACACGCACGCACGCACGCACGCACGCACGCACGCACGCACACACACACACACACACACACACACACACACACACACACACACACACACACACACACACACACACACACACACACACACACGCACACACACACACACACACACACACAACCCCATCAGAGAAAGCGATGGGACATCTCGGTGGGACAGCCGTTGTTACCGAACCCTATTTGACTGAGCACATGGATTGGCGCTCCCTCTCCCATCGGTGGTGGGGTATGGGGGGACAAGTATCCCCCCATGACGTGTTGTCATGCAGCCTCCAATCTCTAGTCGCGACGGGGTGGAGGTGGAGAAGAAGAGAGGTAACAGGAGGGGAACAAAAGCAGGTCTGAGGGGAGCAACAGGTGGAGTATGGGAGCTGTCCTGGGGTGAAGAGAGGGATCTAGAGGGGGGGCAAAGATGGAGAAAGAGAGCTAGAGAGTGGCATGACAGATAGAGAGCCTGGAGGAGAAGCAGAAGGGAGTTGGAGAGACAGGGCTAGCTGTCATTAGCATTGAGATAAAGGTGAGCTAATTAATTTGAGATATAGGTTCCATAAAAGCAAAGAGAGAAATAGACAACGGGCTGACTTCAGCTCCACCAACCAAAGCCAAACTCTCCACAAGTCAGGGTGCTCTGAACCCCTACCCTGAACCTGAATCTCTACCCAAGATGGCTGCATGCTGCTTCACTTGCCAACTGCTGTGGCAAAGCCCCTGCCAGGGCCATATTAGAGTGGCAATGCCAGATGAGGAGTGGCTGAATACTAATGACCCTGTGCCAAACAGATGATTAATCTCTCTGTATGTCTGTCTGTGCGGTGGGTTGTAACTAGCATGCTACAGGGTATAGTTTGTAAAGTAGAGAGGGTGTACGTCTAAGTGGTAGACTTTAGTTCATTTTCTTGTGTTTGTGTGTTTGTTTCCCCCCCACTGCCAACCTCTATAAGTATTTTCCTTGGCTGCGCAATAATGTAACTCTACAGTTGCCTGTAGCTATGTTTTGACTAGCTACACTTAAACTGCACAACCATATCTGTCATGTTAGCATGTTGTTAGCTAGCATACACACACAGAACCAGTGTCTCTGCCTACCCTACAGCCCTAGCTGTGTGCTGGTCATAATCAGTCCTCAGGCACTTCTACCCGGCAACTAATAGTGGATGTGGGCCCCATTGTAAATCACAGTAGGGTTTTGTTGAGCCTGCACCCTAAAGAGAGCCTGGTATTGAGCAGGCGAAGAGAGAAGACAGCTGTAAAAGGGATCGATCGTTGGCCTTTACCTTTGCTCATCACTAATGCTACCTGCATTATCTTAAAGAGCCACTGAACATTCTCATTGGCCTTTGTTTTTCTGTTGCTCATTAGAAGAAGAAAAAAAGAAGAGATTTCAGTCTTGGAGGTGTGTTTCCTGACTGATTCCGTGTTTGGTTAATGATGTGTGTCTCTCATGAGACACTGTAGGAAGCCTATTTCACACCTCAAAATCCCCAGAATGAATCTAAGATAACTCGAGAAATCTGCAAAAAAATGTTGACGTTTTTGCCAAGGATGTTTTAGTTGTGCAATTTTTGGTGCAGTATTTCTCAAGTAAAAACAAATGTGAGACGTGTTGTCTTATGTAAACAATGTCGGGCTGCTGGGCAGGTCTTTCTCACTGTCTATGCTATTGAATAGAGAGCAATCACCGCCTGCTCCCTCCATGTTTGTTTGTAATCAATTTTGACACGAGAATAACTATTTCTGGCTCATATCCCTTTCACATTCTGAAATTGCATTTTTGTACCCCATTATAAAAGAAAAGTGCAGCAATTACGGTGTTTTCATATTTAAACAGTTTTGTTATATTTCAGTCTTCTGTGATGTATATAAAGTAGAATATTTGGATGCAAACTCAAAATGTAATGCATTTCAACTCAATATCTGACATGGTACAGATGCCTTATTTATTTAAGCCCATAACCATGTGTGTGAGGAGGATACTTTTGTTTCAAAGTAGATTTGTTTAAGACTACCAAGAAACACTTTGTGTGACCCTGATTTAGCCCACTCCAGTAAAAGGTTAAAAGCAGTTGCTCTATAAAGACAAAAGACGACAGACGTGAGGTAGGGCGGCCATTTTCAAATTTAGTTAAGGGAAGAAATTTAGGAATCTTCTGACATTGGAATTTTTTTGCCAAAATTAGAGTTGAGGGAAAAGGTCGAACAGTTTTGGACTGGTTTGGTTTTAGCTACAGTCCAAGAGGTTGAGATTATATTGACCTATTTAAACTCTCATTACAAATATTTCAGATGATTCAGGGACCTTCAGTACGGTTTGCACTTATCCATAATTGGTAGCAATAGGTCATTTGTAGCTGTGACATCTGTATTTATTTATCAAATCTCCTATTTTCTCCACTTCGTGGGTGTCACTGACATGTGAGGGAATTTCATGCAAAACCTTCTGATTTCATATTTCTCCAACGTCCACAATCTGCAACACATTGGTACAACTCAGTGGTAATACTACAGCTCTGTTGGAAGGAAGGTTGTAACTCCAGGTGAAGTGTGTGTGTGTGTGTGTGTGTGTGTGTGTGTGTGTGTGTGTGTGTGTGTGTGTGTGTGTGTGTGTGTGTGTGTGTGTGTGTGTGTGTGTGTGTGTGTGTGTGTGTGTGTGTGTGTGTGTGTGTGTGTGTGTGTGTGTGTGTGTGTGTGTGTGTGTGTGTGTGTGTGTTTGTGTGTGTCATTATCTGGACGAGACACATAACTGAAGATGTGTGTGTGCTTAGTGTACTCTTATGTGTGCAGGAGTGAATAGTTGCTATGTAAAAGCTTGTCTATGGCTGGCTTCACTAAGCTGGAATTCTGGAGGTGCAGTGTGTGGAGTCATAGTTTAGTGGATTTGACCCCTGTGGTTTGTGAGTAAAGTGGGGATTTGAGGGTGGTTGGTGTGTAGGGCCTCTTTTGTGGTTTGTGCCCATTAGCTCTTGTGACTTGACTGCAATGGAGAGAGCTGAACACAAGCCCTGTGGCCGCACCAGATCTGACATCATCAAAGCCACATTCTCAGGCCATATGTATGAAATATATTGTAATTAACTTCCAAAGCCCCAATGACTTCAGTGTCAACAGAATTAAGAATTTATTAAGAAAATCTTTTGTTTTTGAATACCCTTGTTTACTGCTGATGTGCATGTAGTCGTGTGAGATTACCCTGTTGATGTACCAAGGTTCTAGTCTTGTCTAGTTTTAAAGATGCCCTGATGTGATGTGTGTGAGCTTGCATAGATATGGGTAGGCTGGCATGAAATCTGGAGAGTGTGTCCTTTCATCCCAATAACACTGCGCGTGCGTGTGTGTGTGTGCGTGCGCGCGTATGTGCGTGCGTGTATGCGTGCGTGTGTGTGTGTGTGTGTGTGTGTGTGTGTGTGTGTGTGTGCGTGTCTGTGTATGGCAACACATTTGCCGCAGAGGAGTGCCTGGTATTGTGCAGGCGGAGAGAGAAGACAGCTATAAAAGTGATCTATCGCTGGCCTTTACCTTTGCTCATGACTAATGCTATCTGAATCTTAAATAGAACAGAGGAAAGATCTGAGGTAGTGCGGCCATTTTGGAATTCAGTTGAGGGGGAAAATTAAAGAGATTTATCTATTCTCTGACATTGGAATGTTTGGCCAAATTGAGAGTTCAGGGAAAAGGTCAAACACTTTTGGACAGGTTTGGTTTTAGCTAAAGTCCAAGAGATTATGAGATTATTTTGACCTTATTTAAGCTCTCATTACAAATATTTCAGATGAATCAGGGACCTTCGATACGGTTTGCACTTATCCATAATTGGTAGCATTAGGTCATTGTAGCTGTCACATCTGTATTTATTCATCTAATTTCCTAAATTGAACTAAAAACCTCTACTTGCACACACACCCCGCAAAATATAGTTAGATTTGCTGTGACTGTGTAACCTAACAATTTCCTAAATTGATCTTTTCCTGGGGCCCATACAAAAAATGAAACATTACATAATACAGAACATTAATAGACAAGAACAACTCAAGGACAGAACTAAATGAATTTAAAAAGGGCACACATAGCTTACATGTCAATACATACACAAAATATCTAGATCAAGATAGCGCAGAGGCATTGGTCGGCGAGGTGTTGCTTTACCAGTTTCCTTAAACCATGTTTGCTGTTCATTTGAGCAATATGAGATGGAAATAATGGCTCTATATAATATCGTACACCTTCTTGAATTGGTTCTGGATTTGAGGACTTTGAAAAGATCCCTGGTGGCATGTCTGGTGGGGAAAGTGGGTGTGTCAGAGCTGTGTGTAATTTGACTATGCAAATTATTTGGAATTTTCAACAAATCATGTATTATAAAAAAGAAAAAGTGATGCAGTCAGTCTCTCTTCAATTCTTAGCCAAGAGAGACTGGCATGAATAGTATGTACACTACCGTTCAAAAGTTTGGGGTCACTGTCCTGAAGCACCTCCCACAAGTTGGATTGGCTTGATGCGCACTTCTTAAGTACCATACGGTCAAGCTGCTCCCACAACAGCTCAATAGGGTTGAGATCCGGTGACTGCTGGCCACACTCTGGCCAGTCAGCTGACTTTTTCCTCCCTAAATAGTTGTTGCATAGTTTGGAGCTGTTCTTTGGGTCATTGTCCTGTTGTAGGAGGAAATTGGCTCCAATTAAGCGTTGTCCACAGGGTATGGCATGGCTATGCAAA
Source organism: Oncorhynchus keta (assembly GCF_023373465.1). NCBI lineage: Eukaryota > Metazoa > Chordata > Actinopteri > Salmoniformes > Salmonidae > Oncorhynchus > Oncorhynchus keta. The sequence goes on from NC_068442.1 coordinate 46,445,281, forward strand.
ATGGAGTGATAGCTTTCCCTCTTCAAGATCCCTTTCACCCTGTACAAATCTCCCACTTTACCACCACCAAAGCACCCCCAGACCATCACATTGCCTCCACCATGCTTGACAGATGCCGTCAAGCACTCCATCTTTTCATTTTTTCTGCGTCTCACGATGTTCGTCTTTGTGATCCGACACCTGAAACTTAGATTTGTCTGTCCATAACACTTTTATCCAATCGTCCTTTGTCCAGTGTCTGTGTTGTTTTGCCCATCTTAATATTTTCTTTTTATTGGCCAGTTTGAGATATGTTTTTTTCTTTGCAACTCTGCCTAGAAGACCAGCATCCCGGAGTTGCCTCTTCAATGTTGACGTTGAGACTGGTGTTTTGTGGGTGTTTTGTGGGTACTATTTAATGAAGCAGTTGAGGACTTGTGAGGCATCTGTTTCTTAAAGTAAACACTCTAATGTACTTGTCCTCTCGCTCAGTTGTGTACCGGGGCCTCCCACTCCTCTTTCTAGAGCCAGTTTGTGCTGTTCTGTGAAGGGAGTAGTACATAGCTTGTACCATATCTTCAGTTTCTTGGCAATTTCTCGCATGGAATAGTCTTCATTTCTCAGAACAAGAATAGATTGACGAGTTTCAGAAGAAAGTCCTTTGTTTCTGGCCATTTTGAGCCTGTAATCAAACCCACAAATGCTAATGCTCCAGATACTCAACTAGCCTAAAGAAGGCCAGTTTTATTGCTTCTTTAATCAGGACAGCAGTTTTCAGCTGTGCTAACATCACTGTAAAAAGGGTTTTCTAATGATCAGTTAGCCTTTTAAAATGATAAACTTGGATTAGCTAACACAACGTGCCATTGGAACACAGGGGTGATGGTTGTGGATAACGGGCCTCTGTACGCCTATGTAGATATTCCATTAATAATCATGCGTTTCCAGCTACAATAGTCATTTACAACATTAACAATGTCTACACTATATTTCTGATCAATTTGATGTTATTTTAATGCCCCCAAAAAATGTGCTTTACTTTAAAAAACAAGGACATTTCGAAGTGACACCAAACTTTTGAACGGTAGTGTATATTAGCCCTCTGATTACAATGAAGTACAATGTACTGCATGTCTGGCAGGGTTGGGAGAATGGAGCTGTATTACATTCAAACAGGTAGAGAGCTTGAAGGAACCTTGAGGAACCCTACAGCCTCATTTGAAGTAAGCTATTTTCTCCACTTCGTGGGCATCACTGACATCAGAGAGAATTTCATGCAAACCCTATTGCTTTAATATTTCTCCAACGTCCACAATCTGCAACACATAGCCACTCAGTGGTAATACTACAGCCCTGTTGGAAAGAAGGTTATAACTCAAGGTGAAGTGTGTTTACGTGTGTGTTTCTGTGTATGTATGTGTGTGTATGTGTGTGTACATGTGTGTGTGTGTTTCTGTGTGTGTGTGTGTGTGTGTGTGTGTGTGTGTGTGTGTGTGTGTGTGTGTGTGTGTGTGTGTGTGTGTGTGTGTGTGTGTGTGTGTGTGTGTGTGTGTGTGTGTGTTGTGTGTGTGTGTGTGTGTGTGTGTGTGTGTGTGTGTGTGTGTGTGTGTGTGTGTGTGTGTGTGTGTGTGTGTGTGTGTGTGTGTGTGTGTGTGTGTGTGTGTGTGTGTGTGTGTGTACATGTGTGTGTGTTTCTGTGTGTGTGTGTGTGTGTGTGTGTGTGTGTGTGTGTGTGTGTGTGTGTGTGTGTGTGTGTGTGTGTGTGTGTGTGTGTGTGTGTGTGTGTGTGTGTGTGTGTGTGTGTGTGATACTCACTGTTGTGTTCTAGAACACCTAAAGCGAGACCGAATTAAGACAAAGCCCGGAGCAAAATCATGTCCGAGTCAAGACTGGAGGGGGACGAGAGGCCGAGGTCAAAACCGGAGGGGGACGAGAGGCCGAGGTCAAGACCGGAGGGGGACGAGAGGCCGAGGTCAAGACCGAGACCAGGAAAATGCGAGTCTAATTGAAGACCATGACTGTAATTTTGTCTAATCGTCACCATAATAATAGTTAACAAATATCCAGGATTTTTTACAAAATATGACTAACCCAAGCATAGTGGGGAACAATGAGGGCCTTCTATGCTTGTCAGTCATGTTCTGATTTAATCTCTTCAGTTTTTGTTGGAAAGTAAAAAGTTAATGCTGAAGAGAAAAAAAGGTAGAATGAGGATTTTTCCTTTGGTGGTCTCTGGGGAGATAAATCTAGCGAGCTAGGTCAGCCGTTGGCTAGGCCATCAGAACCTTGATTAGAAGGCATCTGCCATTCAGCTGTATTAGGGCAAATATTTGGGGTGACAGTGGACTCAACCAATCACATTGACCTTTAATGGGCAACAGATCGAAGGCCAACAGGTCACTGTGCCATAGCGAGCAATAGTTTTCCCACGCCATAGATAGCTAGCTTTTGTTGTAAGTCAGTTTGCGGCGTCTGCAGCAGGCATCATGGAAGAGGATGTTGTTGCTAATTTGTTAGCTTCTTTGTTAGCTTCTCCCTTTTCAAGTTTCAAATGATCATCTGTTGAGTGGAACAATGTTTTTTTTATGACAGCTTGAATGCTGTTGTTAGCCATTTCTTTGAAAATAACCTGTGTGTGAAACATTGTTGCGTTTCAACTTTAGATCAGTGGTTACTTCGATTGGGACATGCTTAGCCTAATGATCGTGGTTTTTGTGTTCTTTTGTTCTATTGCTGTTGTAAATCCACAAGAAAGCTTAAACCACACCAGGAAATCATTTTTAAGGTCTGGGAAGAAAAAATATATATATATATATTTTTGGAAGGTGTAGTTATTAACCTTTAGTTAACTTGAGCACAACAAACACCTTCCCCATTGATACAAATCAGCATTATATCATTCTGTCAGGTAGGTCACATTGCAATCAACATTTACTTGGGAGGGTTTTTTAAGAAAACATTTAGAGATGTTTATCCAAACAGTGCGTAATGACTGAATCGCTAATAGCCTACCAACCAAGACTAAGGACCAAACTTTTTCAACACCTGGTTTGCATACCTATTGTTGCCTTAGTTAGCATTTACTGGTAGATATCATAAGTTGAAACGTCTTTCCTACCCTATCCGGCTACCGATTTAATTCTTCTGTGAGCTGCTCCATGCCAAAACCAGTTGAGAGCTGCACACTCTTGCTGCCCCTGGAGATGATATTCTGCTGAAACTAGGATGCGTGTGGCAGCACGCATGTGAATATATTTCCAGTGATTTGCGGTTGTTCAGGCTACTTTTTTAAGTTGGTGTAACAGTATACTTTTAAACCGTCCCCTCGCCCATACCCGGGCGCGAACCAGGGACCTTCTGCACACATCGACAACAGTCACCCACGAAGCATCGTTACCCATCGCTCCACAAAAGCCGCGGCCCTTGCAGAGCAAGGGGAACTACTACTTCAAGGTCTCAGAGCAAGTGACATAACCGATTGAAACGCTATTTAGCGCACACCGCTAACTAAGCTAGCCGTTTCACATCCGTTACATTGGCATAGGGGCGTATACCCTCCACAAGGCCCTTTGTGTTTTACAAAACGTGCACTGTCCTACAAGTGTCCTTTCAGAATCACCAACCTGTCACACACTGAAGACCTATAGGTTCACCACTGTACTAACCTGTCACACTGAAGACCTATAGGTTCACCACTGTACTAACCTGTCACACACTGAAGACCTATAGGTTCACCACTGTACTAACCTGTCACACTGAAGACCTATAGCTTCACCACTGAAGACCTATAGGTTCACCACTGTACTAACCTGTCACACTGAAGACCTATAGCTTCACCACTGAAGACCTATAGGTTCACCACTGTACTAACCTGTCACACACTGAAGACCTATAGGTTCACCACTGTCACATACTGAAGACCTATAGGTTCACCACTGTCACATACTGAGGGCCTATAGGTTCACCACTGTCACACACTGAAGACCTATAGGTTCACCACTGTCACACACTGAAGACCTATAAGTTCACCACTGAAGACCTATAGGTTCACCACTGAAGACCTATAGGTTCACCACTGAAGACCTATAGGTTCACCACTGAAGACCTATAGGTTCACCACTGAAGACCTATAGGTTCACCACTGAAGACCTATAGGTTCACCACTGAAGACCTATAGGTTCACCACTGAAGGTCTATAGGTTCACCACTGAAGGCCTATAGGTTCACCACTGAAGGTCTATAGGTTCACCACTGAAGGTCTATAGGTTCACCACTGAAGGTCTATAGGTTCACCACTGAAGGTCTATAGGTTCACCACTGAAGGCCTATAGGTTCACCACTGAAGACCTATAGGTTCACCACTGAAGACCTATAGGTTCACCACTGAAGGTCTATAGGTTCACCACTGAAGACCTATAGGTTCACCACTGAAGACCTATAGGTTCACCACTGAAGGTCTATAGGTTCACCACTGAAGACCTATAGGTTCACCACTGAAGGTCTATAGGTTCACCACTGAAGACCTATAGGTTCACCACTGAAGGTCTATAGGTTCACCACTGAAGACCTATAGGTTCACCACTGAAGGTCTATAGGTTCACCACTGAAGACCTATAGGTTCACCACTGAAGGTCTATAGGTTCACCACTGAAGACCTATAGGTTCACCACTGAAGACCTATAGGTTCACCACTGAAGACCTATAGGTTCACCACTGAAGGTCTATAGGTTCACCACTGAAGACCTATAGGTTCACCACTGTACTAACCTGTCACACACTGAAGAGCTATAGGTTCACCACTGAATACCTATAAGTTCACCACTGAAGACCTATAAGTTCACCACTGAAGACCTATAGGTTCACCACTGTCACATACTGAAGACCTATAGGTTCACCACTGTCACATACTGAGGGCCTATAGGTTCACCACTGTCACACACTGAAGACCTATAGGTTCACCACTGTCACACACTGAAGACCTATAAGTTCACCACTGAAGACCTATAAGTTCACCACTGAAGACCTATAGGTTCACCACTGTCACACACTGAAGACCTATAAGTTCACCACTGAAGACCTATAAGTTCACCACTGAAGGTCTATAGGTTCACCACTGAAGGTCTATAGGTTCACCACTGAAGACCTATAGGTTCACCACTGAAGACCTATAGGTTCACCACTGAAGACCTATAGGTTCACCACTGAAGACCTATAGGTTCACCACTGAAGGTCTATAGGTTCACCACTGAAGGCCTATAGGTTCACCACTGAAGGTCTATAGGTTCACCACTGAAGGTCTATAGGTTCACCACTGAAGGTCTATAGGTTCACCACTGAAGGCCTATAGGTTCACCACTGAAGACCTATAGGTTCACCACTGAAGACCTATAGGTTCACCACTGAAGGTCTATAGGTTCACCACTGAAGACCTATAGGTTCACCACTGAAGACCTATAGGTTCACCACTGAAGGTCTATAGGTTCACCACTGAAGACCTATAGGTTCACCACTGAAGACCTATAGGTTCACCACTGAAGACCTATAGGTTCACCACTGAAGGTCTATAGGTTCACCACTGAAGACCTATAGGTTCACCACTGAAGGTCTATAGGTTCACCACTGAAGACCTATAGGTTCACCACTGAAGGTCTATAGGTTCACCACTGAAGACCTATAGGTTCACCACTGAAGGCCTATAGGTTCACCACTGAAGACCTATAGGTTCACCACTGAAGGTCTATAGGTTCACCACTGAAGACCTATAGGTTCACCACTGTACTAACCTGTCACACACTGAAGAGCTATAGGTTCACCACTGAATACCTATAGGTTCACCACTGTACTAACCTGTCACACACTGAAGAGCTATAGGTTCACCACTGAATACCTATAGGTTCACCACTGTACTAACCTGTCACACACTGAAGAGCTATAGGTTCACCACTGAAGGTCTATAGGTTCACCACTGAAGACCTATAGGTTCACCACTGAAGACCTATAGGTTCACTACTGAAGACATATAGGTTCACTACTGAAGACCTATAGGTTCACTACTGAAGACCTATAGGTTCACTACTGAAGACCTATAGGTTCACTACTGAAGACCTATAGGTTCACTACTGAAGACCTATAGGTTCACTACTGAAGACCTATAGGTTCACTACTGAAGACCTATAGGTTCACTACTGAAGACCTATAGGTTCACTACTGAAGACCTATAGGTTCACTACTGAAGACCTATAGGTTCACCACTGAAGACCTATAGGTTCACCACTGAAGACCTATAGGTTCACCACTGAAGGTCTATAGGTTCACCACTGAAGACCTATAGGTTCACCACTGAAGACCTATAGGTTCACCACTGAAGACCTATAGGTTCACCACTGAAGACCTATAGGTTCACCACTGAAGGTCTATAGGTTCACCACTGAAGACCTATAGGTTCACCACTGAAGGCCTATAGGTTCACCACTGAAGGTCTATAGGTTCACCACTGAAGGTCTATAGGTTCACCACTGAAGGTCTATAGGTTCACCACTGAAGGTCTATAGGTTCACCACTGAAGGCCTATAGGTTCACCACTGAAGGTCTATAGGTTCACCACTGAAGACCTATAGGTTCACCACTGAAGGTCTATAGGTTCACCACTGAAGACCTATAGGTTCACCACTGAAGACCTATAGGTTCACCACTGAAGACCTATAGGTTCACCACTGAAGACCTATAGGTTCACCACTGAAGACCTATAGGTTCACCACTGTACTAACCTGTCACATACTGAAGACCTATAGGTTCACTACTGAAGAATATAATAATATAATATAATAATAATAATAATAATAATATAATATATGCCATTTAGCTGACGCTTTTATCCAAAGCGACTTACAGTCATGTGTGCATACATTCTACGTATGGGTGGTCCCGGAATCGAACCCACTACCCTGGCGTTACAAGCGCCATGCTCTACCAACTGAGCCACAGAAGGACCACAACTGAAGGTTGGTTCACTACTGAAGACCTATAGGTTCACCACTGAAGACCTATAGGTTCACCACTGAAGACCTATAGGTTCACCACTTGAAGAACTATAGGTTCACCACTGAAGACCTATAGGTTCACCACTGTACTAACCTGTCACACACTGAAGACCTATAGGTTCACCACTGAAGACCTATAGGTTCACCACTATACTAACCTGTCACATACTGAAGGCCTATTGGTTCACCACTGTCACACACTGAAGACCTATAGGTTCACTACTGTACTAACCTGTCATACACTGAAGACCTATAGGTTCACCACTGAAGACCTATAGGTTCACCACTGCACAGACATGTGGTGGTCCTTCTGTAGCTCAGTTGGTAGAGCATGGCGCTTGTAACGCCAGGGTAGTGGGTTCGATTCCCGGGACCACCCATACGTAGAATGTATGCACACATGACTGTAAGTCGCTTTGGATAAAAGCGTCTGCTAAATGGCATATATTATTATATATTATTATATTACATGTCTACAATTGATATAAAGACTGTTATAATTTCCCCGTCTCAGTCTCATCTTTACTCATAGTGAGCACACAACCTTCCATCAATTTCCGCCACTCTTCCCTACCAGCAAGTCAAGGAAATTGGGACAAAGTTTGAATATATTTTTCAATGAAAGAAAAGGACAGTAATGTTATGAGTAAAGTTTCAATAGACGATAAGATATTATTTCAAGAAAGGAATGTACAGTATATACTCGGCTTGGTGAAGCACTTTTATGCGCTGAGTGAATGGAAGCTGATAATTACGATTGATCTCAGGAAGAAATTACGAGTTCTCACTCTCCAAGATCAAGTACAAATGTATCTGACACCGAGACAAGACCGAGAGCATTATCTGGACGAGAAACATAACTGAAGATGTGTGTGTGCTTAGTGTACTCTTATGTGTGCAGGAGTGAATAGTTGCTATGTAAAAGCTTGTCTAGGGCTGGCTTCACTAAGCTGGAATTCTGGAGGTGCAGTGTGTGGAGTCATAGTTTAGTGGATTTGACCCCAGTGCGGAGGAAGGTTATAACTCAAGGTGAAGTGTGTGAAGTGGGTGAGAAAAACTCTTTGTAAAATATTTCATTTTTGAATACCCTTGTTTACTCCTGATGTGCATGTAGTCGTGTGAGATTACCCTGTTGATGTACCAAGGTTCTAGTCTTGTCTAGTTTTAAAGATGCCCTGATGTGATGTGTGTGAGCTTGCATAGATATGGGTAGGCTGGCATGAAATCTGGACAGTGTGTCCTTTCATCCCAATAACACTGCCCCCCCTCCTTTCTGCTCTCATCTACCCCACAGAGTAGTGGAGCTGTGAATAATGGAAAATTGTGTCCTATTCATCTCTAGGGGTCAGAGAGTCGAGCCACTATTTGGGCTAGCTATCCATCAACCCCCTCCACTTTGTAGCGTGTGACAAGGCTATCGGCACTGGTGGCCTACTCAGAAGGAGATAGTGGCCCCCAGTAATGTCACCCTGACTTATTGATGATAGGAGCTGGAATTAGACCAATAGTATTCATTCATTTGCCCACAACAGACAAAAAAACGATTCATAGCACTGGGCCTTTAATTTGGGATTTCTTTGTAATATTCCAAGTCTATCTTATATACAGTGAGTCATATGTATCTTACATGTGTACATCAAGACATCCTGAATGATGATTTCACAAGCTCAACAGATAAACCATAAACCTTTGTTAAAACTAGTTTGTTCTTCTATTGTTTTTGAATCGAGGCCAAAACCTTGAGGTATTTTTACTCAGAGAGTATGATCTCGCTTGATCTCGGTTGGCGCAGGTCGTTAGCTGGAACGAATTTATGCACTTGTTCTGCACTGCCTGGGCCTCGTGGGGACTGCACACTGGGCTGTGTAAGAGGAGGGGGATGGAGGAGGAAGAAGGAGGAGGGGGATGGAGGAGGGGGATGGAAAGAGGGAGGAGGGCGATGGAGAGATAGAGAGTGGATGAGGGGGATGGAGGAGGGAGATAGAGGAGGGGGATGGAGAGAGGGTGATGGCGGAGAAGTGGAGAGATGGCGCTGGAGGAGGAAGGAAACAGAGAGATTAGAAAGAGAGAGACCAGTCGAGTGATTGAAGAAGAGAGAGAATAGGTAGAAACAAAAGATAGAGAGAGAGAGAGAGAGAGAGAGAGAGAGAGAGAGAGAGAGAGAGAGAGAGAGAGAGAGAGAGAGAAATAGAGAGAGAGAAATAGAGAGACAGAGAGGAGAGCTAGACAGACTGTAGGGGTTGACCTCATCTTTGATGTGGTCCAATCTCATTTTAATGAAGTGTTGCTTTGCCGGTGGGCACGGCACATACGTCTCTCAGATTAGTAGTGAGCTTACTGCACAGGGGCATAGGAAGGACAACGGAGGATTCCCCACACAGGAGAAGGAAGGAATCATTCCCTCCCCTTAGCCACAGCTATTGAAGAAGGAAACAATGCGATCTAAAAAGAGAGCCTGTAATCTCGTCCATTGCACAGTTCAATTACAAAGTCTATTTCACTCCTCTCAGACCTAAATGCGTTCCAACTCCCTGCTGTGTGTGTGTGTGTGTGTGTGTGTGTGTGTGTGTGTGTGTGTGTGTGTGTGTGTGTGTGTGTGTGTGTGTGTGTGTGTGTGTGTGTGTGTGTGTGTGTGTGTGTGTGTGTGTGTGTGTGTGTGTGTGTGTGTGTGTGTGTGTGTTGTGTGTGTTTCTCTCCTACGCTACTTATTTCACCCCCGATTGCGCCTGCTGTCTCCTTATGCCTTGGCGTGACTAGTGCTGAGGTTGAGGCCATCGATGGGAATTACTTTGAGCGTTCTGTTAAGAATGACAGGTGCTCCACATTGTATTCTCAATGGAAGGTATGATGTGCTTGGGAGGTCAGGGGGGAATCCCCCCCGAGTATTTTTTACTGCATACCAATGAATAGCAACTTTCATTTATGTTTTGTGATAATTATAGACAGTAATGAAAGGCTGTGCTTTCCAGAAGCTTTATCATTTTTCAATGTTTTTATTTTTTCTCACATACGTGTCTCTATTTTCCAATGGATATAGACACAGGTACTTATTGTGATATGTTTGATGCATAAGATACGCTGGTTGTTGCAGTGACATAGTTGGTGGTAGCCTACCAGGTGAACCCCACCATCCTCTCTGTCTTTTGTCTGAAGCGGAACCATCCACTCATCACCATGAGAAACCCTCAACTTGGAGAAGGTGGATGATGCTTCCTGACATTAGCCCGACTTCCCTGCCAGCAAATAGTGTCAGCAAGTCCCTTTACTAACATGATGCACTGGCTTCGACAAAGCCCCCATCTCTCACTGTCAAATCACTCCCAGCATTCACAGGGAAGTGAAGCATTTTGGGCAACGGAGTTTACTCATCCCTGTCCTCCTTATCAATTGGGAACTAGACATCCCGTGACACGGTACGGGCAGCAACTGTCAGTTTTGTCCTTCATACGTCAACTCATATTTCACGGAAGACCAATGTTCTGATGAAACAGGGAAACTCTGCTGTCAGCTGTCAAAGACGCCAGGTCCTTCGGGGAAAAGGATTTGAATCACTTTGGTAACTTCAGTGTATAGGTTTTACGTGTCTTTAGGAAGACGGTCCCATTTATAAGAAGTTGGCACAAACAGTCTTCTGTGGTCAGGCAGTGATTAAGCCAGAAAGGTGTAAAGGCGACTGCATGCTAGCAACTGTAAAGAGTGTTAGTTTATCCAGTCAACAGCCTCACCCTTTCAGTTGGCTTTGACTGGCAGCTTCTCAAAGTCTTGTGGTGCTCCACTGCATTCCACAAACATCCCCATCCCCCTTTCACTCCTCCACGGCGCCTTCAAGTGACTGTGTTGAATGTTTCCATCATAATGTCATGGAAACAGGAGAAGAAGAAGAAACAGGGACATTTTGGGGTTACATATCTCTGTGATCCAGAGATGGATTATTGTGACCGTAGACATGCCACGTAAGTCAAGGAATCCGTGAGAGGGAACAACTTTCTGATGTTTCTAGTTATTGAGTCTAGCCCTAGTGGGTAATTTGAATGCTACAGCAGTTACTTGTTGTAGCATAGCCTAGGCTTACTTTTTTAAGTTATTATTCTTTTTAAATTATGTATTAACCCCTCCACCCATCCCCCTCTTCTGAGGACAAATATCTTCGTTTTTTCTTTTACAGCTTTTTTTGCTATATGTACAGACATTTTACATACACATTTAGCATACACATTGTGCATTTTACATACACATTTAGCATACACATTGTGCATTTTACATACACATTTAACATACACATTTAACATACACATTTTACATACATGGTACTTTTATATAAAGCAGTCACATGACAATAATACATTACCAAACACCAGCTCTTTAATCCCGCCCCCCAGCCACTCTCAGCCCATCCCACCTATCACTATAGACCTCAGCTCTTTAATCCCGCCCCCGCAGCCACTCTCAGCCCATCCCACCTATCACTATAGACCTCAGCTCTTTAATCCCGCCCCCGCAGCCACTCTCAGCCCATCCCACCTATCACTATAGACCTCAGCTCTTTAATCCCCCCCCCGCAGCCACTCTCAGCCCATCCCACCTATCACTATAGACCTCAGCTCTTTAATCCCGCCCCTCAGCCACTCTCAGCCCATCCCACCTATCACCATAGAACACCCTTGTTTGGTTTCCATGTCCCATATATTTTTCAATTGTGCTGTGATGTTCAAAAAAATGTTTGAACCTTTCTAATCGTATATTATTCACAGATTGTGAGCTAAAAATGAAAACCTTTCCTACCAGTATTATTATATTATTTATTGACTGACTATGGCTTTCCAAATCGCCCAGCACTGCTATTTGTAAGGTTAGTCTTAAGTGCATATTGTGATTTTTTAACCATTCCTGAATCTGTGACCAGAAACAAGCTAAACTCAGCAGAAAAGACAACCCTTTTGTAACAACACCTGCACAGGACCGGTATATCTGAACATCACACCTCTGGGACAGGTACAGCATGGCAACAACAACTGCCCGAGTTACTCCAGGAATGCACAATCCCTCCAGCGGTGCTCAGACTGTCCTCAATAGGCTGAGAGAGACTGGACTGAGGGCTTGTAGGCCTGTTGTAAGGCAGGTCCTCACCAGACATCACCGGCAACAACGCCACCTATGGGAACAAACCCACCGTCGCTGGACCAGACAGGACTGGCAAAAAGTGCTCTTCACTGACGAGTCACAGTTTTGTCTCACCAGGGATGATGGTTGGATTCACATTTATCGTCGAAGGAATGAGCGTTACACCGAGGCCTGTACTCTGGAGCAGGATCGATTTGGAGGTGGAGGGTTCGTCATGGTCTGGGGCGGTGTGTCACAGCATCATCGGACTGAGCTTGTTGTCATTGCAGGTAATCTCAACGCTGTGCGTTACAGGGAAGACGTCCTTCTCCCTCATGTGGTACCCTTCCTGCAGGCTCATCCTGTCATGACCCCACAGCATGACAATGCCACCAGCCATACTGCTCATTCATGTGTGTGATTTCCTGCAAGACAGGAATGTCAGTGTTCTGCCAATGCCAGAGAAGAACCCAGATCTCAATCTGAGGGCTAGGGCCATTACCCCCAGGAACTTGCAGGTGCCTTGGTGGAAGAGTCGGGTAACATCTCACAGCAAGAACTGGCAAATCTGGTGCAATCCATGAGGAGATGCATTGTAGTACTTAATGCAGCTGGAGGCCACACTAGATACTGACTGTTACTTTTGATTTTGTCCCCCTTTGTTCAGGGACACATTATTCTATTTCTGTTAGTCACATGTCATTGGAACTTGTTCAGTTTATGTCTCAGCTGTTGAATCTTGTTATGTTCATACAAATATTTACACACGTTAAGTTTGCTGAAAATTAACAGTTGACAGTGAGACAAAGTTTCTTTTTTTGCTGAGTTTACATTGGGACAATACCAGAACAAATTATCTATTGATTCTGTCTCTTCACAGCAAAATCTACAGAGCTGAGATTGTTGTATGCCTCATACAGTATATAGCATTCTGTTGGCGGCAAGAATGTTTTATAATCATAGTTTTTTATACCAGTTCACAAACCATGTGCCATGGAATTGGTACATCGAAAATCTCGTCCCATTTATTTTGATACCTGTATGGAGCAGCTGTCAACATTTTTGTCCTCAGATGAAACTGGTATATTTTTCTATTTATGCCAGGTCCTTTCAGCCAATTTGTATCTTTAAAATATGGCAGGCAAACAAGTTCCCTACCTTCTCCTTTTTCCACTTGTGATAGTGCCTCAATCAGTTGGTTGTAAATTTGGATTGACCAGATATTCCCATGTATTTTTGAACTACATATGTGACATACCTCCTCCGTTTCTATTAATAATATCGTTAATAAATATAATACCATTTTTAAACATTTTCTTTCCATAATTAATGTTTTTTTTATTAATCAGTAAATTTGAGTTTAACCATGACATTGGTTGTAATATTTGTTCTATGTTTTCTGGAGGATAAAACTGAAATTGTAACCAGCTTTGTATAGCTTGTTAAAGAAAGGGCGATACTTTCAACAACATTTCATTTTTAATTATTCGGAAATGAGAAGGACATTTTTTTAACAAAGGATTAGCCTTTCTTAACAATCTACTGGATAACCATTTTGGGGTTTAAGTATAACTTATGTATGAGTGAAGCTTTAAGTGAAAGGTTTAAGCTTTAATATTTAAGAATTTTTGCCCCCCAAACTCATGTTCATTATATAAATAGGCTTTGTTTAATTTGGTCTGGTTTAGCATTCCAAATAAAATGAGAGATTTTTTGCTCATATGATTTTAAAAATGAGTCATCTGTAGTAGGAGGTGCCATTCGTAGGTAAGTAAACTGTGATTGGACCAAAGAGTTAATCAATGTGATTTTTTCCATAAATAGACGAGTATTTACCTCTCCATGGTTGCAGAATCTTATCTATTTTTGCTGACTTTCTATTGAAATGAATTGTGGTAAATTCAGTAATATTTTTTGACATGTACATACCAAGTATGTCTACTTCACCATCCACCCGTTTTATTGGTAACCTACAAGGTGGTGTAAACACTGTCCTTTTTAACGATCCAATACGTAATATGGTACGCTTGTCATAATTAGAGTTTAATACAGAGAGGATAGAAAAGTGATCAAGATCTTCAATACAGGGATCCAGATTGTGGACTTAAAGAGAGTTACCATTCTTTACTATTTTACATCTAGGGTTGCTGTAAACTAGGGTTGCTGTAAACTAGGGTTGCTGTAAACTAGGGTTGCTGTAAACTAGGGTTGCTGTAAACTAGGGTTGCTGTAAACTAGGGTTGCTGTAAACTAGGGTTGCTGTAAACTAGGGTTGCTGTAAACTAGGGTTGCTGTAAACTAGGGTTGCTGTAAACTAGGGTTGCTGTAAACGACTTCAACCCATTGTATAAGAGATTCACCAAAATTAAAGTTTTCCAGGCATTCATATATAAATTGTAGTCGTACTTTACAAACGCCTAACCCTAACGTCTATTTCTGTCGATAGTGCATAACTGCATCTATGTAATGTAGGCTATTCCTATACACAATACACATGTAATGTAAAGTGTGACTGGAGCTGCCAACAATGAAGGAAATGTGTCTTTTGACTTTGATTGCTCAGAGTTAGGAAAGGCTGTTTGCTGTGGTTCTTTTGTCGTCGTTGTGTCGTCCTGTGCTTCCATAAACACAGGCGAAGAGTGTGATGACGGTGAATTCCCCCCCGGAGCATGAGCTGTGAATAACCGTAGTTGCTGTTGCGTAAACAAAATACATTTAGCATAATTGCACCTTTCGTGCCTCCCTCCAAGGGAAGGTATTGATTTCCCTTCTCTGTCCTCTTGTTTTTCTTATTTTCAGCTCTTTATGTTCCTTCTGTACTTCTTCACTGAGCTCGGCTCTTTCTCAGTCCCTTGTCTCGGTCTCTTTCTACCGGTTTCTTGGACGGTACTCAAGTGGAAAATAGTAACATGAGTGAAGTTCGATTACACCAAAAATAATGCTCACCTCAATTACATTAAACCATCAGTGGATTTCCGTGTTCCCCTGAAAGTTAGATCATTTAAGGAGAAGAGCTTTTCTCAGAGGTTGGCAAGAAGCTGGTAAATGTGTTTATGTGTTGATATGTTTAGGCCTTGATTTCTTGATGTGGATACAACCCCCTTCCCATGTTCTCGGGAATATGCATATAATCCTGTAAAGCACAAACCCCACACACACACACATTTCATACACACTCAATTTTACACTCACATCTAAAGATTGTTGTAGATTGAGTAATTCAGTCCAGGGCTCTGTGAAACTGTGATTCTGAGCACGGCTCCACAACTCATTCCCTCCATATCTTATCATTCATCCTGAATAATCCAACACCTAATCTCCTTCATTAACAGCAGTCAAACAGTCCAGAACATAATGTGTTTTTGTACTGATCAAAGGCAAGAGGCTCAGGAGTCATTACAGTCGAGATCTCATCATCCACTCTCTTTTTCACCTCTCATTTGATACACCTGGCTCTCTCTGCTCGACTTAGTGTTCTTGTTAGCTCCATCGATGAATAACGGTGATAGCAGCCATTTTGCTCTCTCTAAGATGCTTAACGATAACTAAATGGACGAGGAAGCCGGCGCTGACAAATTAAATCACTCTCTAGTCACAGCACTCAGAAAGTGTACAGGCTCCAAGTTTGTTCGGGTGTGGTCCTTGTACAAATTTCACGTCAACAACGATAACCAAACGCAAACGAAGGCACAGGGTGACACAAGCTCGTTTTAATGGTAGAAAGATGATGGAATGCAATCATTTTCTCCCCCGCAGACCTGGTTGGTTCTGAGTGGAGCGTCTCTGCTCATCTGTTTTTCATGCAGCCTCTTCCTCCTCACCTCAGATGTAAAGTGAGGTGGAACGGCTAGTGGCTTCATGTAAATAGCCAGTGAGCGCTCATGCATTTTTCATAGAGAGAGAGAGAGACAGACAGAGAGAGACAGACAGGAGCCCTTACCAACTCTCTGTTTTGTTTGCATGCCGAGGATGAAAGTGGTGTAGGTGTGTGTCCTCTGCTTGGTCTCTTGGCTAAACTCCTTCCCCACTATAAATACTTAACAAATAATACAGACAAACAGACACACAGACAGACAGACACACAAAGAGACACACAGACAGACACACCCATTCCAGGAAACCTGATGTTGGCCTGGAGCTCATTTTTACACTCTCCCGTGTGTGTGTGTCAGTCACCGAGCGGCCTGACAGGAAGTCATTCTGGCCCCCTCGTTGTGTGGAGGAATGTGAGAGGGGATCGGGTATTGGAGCGAGACTACTGGACTACTAGTATACTATCTTAATATAATTATGGTATATGTAGGGTTACTGCAGAGAATGGTGTCTATATCTTAATATAATCATGGTATATATAGGGTTACTGCAGAGAATGGTGTCTATATCTTAATATAATCATGGTATATGTAGGGTTACTGCAGAGAATGGTGTCTATATCTTAATATAATTATGGTATATGTAGGGTTACTGCAGAGAATGGTGTCTATATCTTAATATAGTCATGGTATATGTAGGGTTACTGCAGAGAATGGTGCCTACTATCTTAATATAGTCATGGTATATGTAGGGTTACTGCAGAGAATGGTGTCTACTATCTTAATATAATCATGGTATATATAGGGTTACTGCAGAGAATGGTGTCTATATCTTAATATAATCATGGTATATGTAGGGTTACTGCAGAGAATGGTGTCTACTATCTTAATATAATCATGGTATATATAGGGTTACTGCAGAGAATGGTATCTACTATCTTAATATAATCATGGTATATATAGGGTTACTGCAGAGAATGGTGTCTATATCTTAATATAATCATGGTATATGTAGGGTTACTGCAGAGAATGGTGTCTACTATCTTAATATAATCATGGTATATGTAGGGTTACTGCAGAGAATGGTGTCTACTATCTTAATATAATCATGGTATATGTAGGGTTACTGCAGAGAATGGTGTCTACTATCTTAATATAATCATGGTATATGTAGGGTTACTGCAGAGAATGGTGTCTATATCTTAATATAATCATGGTATATATAGGGTTACTGCAGAGAATGGTGTCTATATCTTAATATAATAATGGTATATGTAGGGTTACTGCAGATAATGGTGTCTATATCTTAATATAATCATGGTATATATATATATAGGGTTACTGCAGAGAATGGTGTCTATATCTTAATATAATCGTGGTATATGTAGGGTTACTGCAGAGAATGGTGTCTATATCTTAATATAATCATGGTATATGATTGTAGTGGTCCTTCTCTAGCTCAGTTGGTAGAGCATGGCGCTTGTAACGCCAGGGTAGTGGGTTCGATTCCCGGGACCACCCATACGTAGAATGTATGCACACATGACTGTAAGTCGCTTTGGATAAAAGCGTCTGCTAAATGGCATATATTATTATTATTTAGGGTTACTGCAGAGAATGGTGTCTATATCTTAATATAATCATGGTATATGTAGGGTTACTGCAGAGAATGGTGTCTACTATCTTAATATAATCATGGTATATATAGGGTTACTGCAGAGAATGGTGTCTACTATCTTAATATAATCATGGTATATGTAGGGTTACTGCAGAGAATGGTGTCTATATCTTAATATAATCATGGTATATATAGGGTTACTGCAGAGAATGGTGTCTACTATCTTAATATAGTCATGGTATATGTAGGGTTACTGCAGAGAATGGTGTCTATATCTTAATATAATCATGGTATATATAGGGTTACTGCAGAGAATGGTGTCTACTATCTTAATATAATCATGGTATATGTAGGGTTACTGCAGAGAATCGTGTCTACTATCTTAATATAATCATGGTATATGTAGGGTTACTGCAGAGAATGGTGTCTATATCTTAATATAATCATGGTATATGTAGGGTTACTGCAGAGAATCGTGTCTACTATCTTAATATAATCATGGTATATGTAGGGTTACTGCAGAGAATCGTGTCTACTATCTTAATATAATCATGGTATATGTAGGGTTACTGCAGAGAATGGTGTCTATATCTTAATATAATCATGGTATATGTAGGGTTACTGCAGAGAATGGTGTCTATATCTTAATATAATCATGGTATATGTAGGGTTACTGCAGAGAATCGTGTCTATATCTTAATATTCCTAGGCCGTCATTGAAAATAAGAATTTGTTCTTAACTGACTTGCCTAGTTAAATAAAGGTAAAAATAAAATAATAATAATAATACTACTGCAAAACACATTTAAATGCTAAATTGATTCTATGTTTCTTGAGCAGATAAATACATATTTCAATTTCCAGCACAAAACGCTTATTTCTCTCAAATGTTGTTCACAAATTTGTTTTACAACCTTGTTAGTGAGCATTTCTCCTTTGCCAAGATAATCCATCCACCTGACTGGTGTGGCATATCAAGAAGCTGATTAAACAGCATGATCATTGCACAGGTGCACCTTGTGCTGGGGATAATAAATGGCCACTCTAAAATGTGTCACACAACACAATGCCACACATGTCTCAAGTTTTGAGGGACCATGCAATTGGCATGCTGACTGCAGAAATGGCCACCAGAGCTGTTGCCAGAGAATTGAATGTTCATTTCTCTACCATAAGCCTCCTCCAATCTCATTTTAGAGATTTTGGCAGTAGGTCCAACTGGCTTCCAGTGCTACTTAAGTAGTTTTTTGGGGTATCTGTACTTACTTTACTATTTATATTGTTTGGACAACTTTTACTTTTACTCCATTACATTCCTAAAGTAAATAATGTACTTTTTACTCACACACTTATTAAGAGAAAATCCCTGGTGATCCATACTGCATCTGTCAACTCACTGAACACAAATGCTTTGTTTGTAAATTATGTCTGAGTGTTAGAGTGTGCTCCTGGCTATCTGTAAATTATGTCTGAGTGTTAGAGTGTGCCCCTGGCTATCTGTAAATTATGTCTGAGTGTTAGAGTGTGCCTCTGGCTATCTGTAAATTATGTCTGAGTGTTGGAGTGTGCCTCTGGCTATCTGTAAATTATGTCTGAGTGTTGGAGTGTGCCCCTGGCTATCTGTAAATTATGTCTGAGTGTTGGAGTGTGCCCCTGGCTATCTGTAAATTATGTCTGAGTGTTAGAGTGTGCCCCTGGCTATCTGTAAATTATGTCTGAGTGTTAGAGTGTGCCCCTGGCTATCTGTAAATTATGTCTGAGTGTTAGAGTGTGCCCCTGGCTATCTGTAAATTATGTCTGAGTGTTGGAGTGTGCCCCTGGCTATCTGTAAATATATATTTTTTTAAACAAGAAAATGGTGCCATCTGGTTTGCTTAATATAAGCCATTTTAAATAACTTATACTTTTACTTTTGATATTTAAGTATATTTAAAACCAAATACTTTTAGACTTTTACTCAAGTAGTATTTTACTGGGTGACTCACTTTTATTGAAGTCATTTTCTATTAATGTAACTTTACTTTTACTCAAGTATGACAATTGGTTGCTTTTTCCACCACTGCCAGCCTCACAAACACAGACCACGTGTAACCACGCCAACCAAGCTTCTTCACCTGCGGGATCGTCTGAGACAAATGTGGGTTTGCACAACAGAATAATTTCTGCTCAACTGTCAGAAACCGTCTCAGAGAAATTCATCTGTGTGCTCGTCGTCCTCAACAGGGTCTAGACCTGACTGCAGTTCGGCGTCGTAGTGGGAAAATGCTCAACTTTGATGGCCACTGGCACGCTGGAGAAGTGTGCTCTTCACGGATGAATCCCGGTTTGAATTGGACCGGGCAGATGACAGACAGCGTGTATGGTGTTGTGTGGGTGAGCTGTTTGCTGATGCCAACGTAGTGAACAGAGTGCCCCTTGGTGACGGTGGGGTTATGGTATGAACAACGAACACAATTGCATTTTATCGATGGTAATTTGAATTCACAGAGATACCTTGACGAGATCCTGAGGCCCATTGTCATGCCATTCATCCGCTGCCATCAACCCATGACTCATTGCCAAATATGTCACAAGGATCTGTACAGAATTCCTGTAAGCCGAAAATGTCCCAGTTCTTCCATGGCCTGCATACTCACCAGACATGTCACCCATTGAGCATGCTTGGTATGCTCTGGATCTACGTGTACGACAGCGTGTTCTAGTTCCCGCCAATATAAAGCGGGAACTTCACACAGCCATTGAAGAGGAGTGGGAAAACATTCCACAGGCCACAGTCGACAGCCTGATCAACTCTTATGTGAAGGAGATATGGCCACATCAGATACTGACAGTTTTTTAAGATCCACACTATACTTTTTTTAAAAACGTATCTGTGAGCAACAGATGCATATCTGTGTTCCCAGTCATGTGAAATTGTTGCATGTTGCATTTCTATCTTTGTTCAGTGTTTAATAAATAATGACTTAGAGTGACTTAGTGTCGTGGTTTTATACACTTTCTCATATTCTTCTCTGTTTCTTTTTTTTTAAACTCTTGCTGTACACACACACACACACACACACACACACACACACACACACACACACACACACACACACACACACACACACACACACACACACACACACACACACACACACACACACACACACACACACACACACACACAAACACACACACACAAACACACAAACACACACAAACACACACAAACACACTTACACTCTCACGCTATTGGAAACTTTCTCTCTCTTCTTCACTACCTCAGGTCCTTTGCGTTAACCTATGAGACATCAGTTTACCACATGAACTGTCAATACACATTTCCCATCGATTCCCATTCCCCATAGGTGTGTAACAACCGTCTGAAGAATTCCCAACATTTCAGAGGGATTCTGAGGCTATCCAGACCTCTATTCAATGTATCCAATATGTCAAATGACTTTCTCTTTCATTGAGGAAACTCTTGGGAGAATAGTTACCGGGCCCAGATCTTTATATTGACTGTGTTAATTTCTCTGGACTTCATTCATATCGACTCCGGGCTTTCTTCATAACAACCCGTGGTTGTACCCCCAGTGGACAGGAGTGTGTTTTCCGATGTGCTTGTCGCTTCGCTAGCTATTTCAAGCCCCGGGCGTCGGGTGACGAGGGATGGGGAAAACACAAGCAGGAGGATTTATTTTGATTTTTCAAAAGCCCTTTATTAGTTTTTTTCCTCATTTTTTCCCTCCCTCCTTTCGTCTGGTACCCCTTCACCCGTCGATTGTCTTCATTATACCGCTCTAGACTGCTATCTTAAGGGATTCCCAAAATAAGATCCCCCCCACTCTCAGGATAAGCAAAGAGAGGTTTCCGTAAAAAAAATAACTCACAGCGCTATCTTCCAAATATCATCTTCCCTTTTCCAAGATGGCCGTCGCACCTGTTCGAGGCTTTGCTGACACTACTTCTTCGTTCTTCCAAAACGGCCGCCACACCCGTTTGGGGCTTCACTGCCATTACTTCTCTGTTCACATGATCCACTTGGCTCTACATTTCTCTCACTGGGGTCAGCTGTCAGGGGCAATATGAGCCACACCAGAGCTGAGTGTCATTCGTGCTTAAAGATGTAGAGGATGTTCAATATGAGCCACACCCAGAGAGAGAGCTGGGTGTCAGAGGATGTTCAATAGAGCCAAACGCATACAGAGAGATAGCTGGGTGTCAGAGGATGTTTAATATGAGCCACACCGAGAGAGAGAGAGAGAGAGAGAGAGAGCCGGGTGTCAGAGGATGTTAAATATGAGCCACAGAGAGAGAGAGAGAGAGAGCTGGGTGTCAGAGGATGTTCAATATGAGACAGAGAGGGAGAGAGCTTGGTGTCAGAGGATGTACAATATGAGAAACAGAGAGAGAGAGAGAGCTTGGTGTCAGAGGATGTTCAATATGAGCCACAGAGAGAGAGAGAGCTGGGTGTCAGAGGATGTTCAATATGAGCCACGGAGAGAGAGAGAGAGCTGGGTGTCAGAGGATGTTCAATATAAGCCACACAGAGAGGGGGGAGAGAGAGAGAGAGCTGTGTATCAGAATATGTTCAATATGAGACACACAGAGAGATAGAGAGAGAGAGCTTGGTGTCAGAGGATGTTCAATATGAGCCACAGAGAGAGAGAGGCCTAGGTGTCAGAGGATGTTCAATATGAGCCAGAGAGAGAGAGAGCTGGGTGTCAGAGAATGTTCAATATGAGACAGAGAGAGAGAGAGAAAGAGTGAGGGAGAGAGCTTTTAATTTGTATTGTTTATTTCACTTTATATATTCACTTTATATATTACCTACCTCACTTGCTTTGGCAATGTTAACACATGTTTCCCATGCCAATAAAGCCTTGAATTGAATTGAATTGAGAGAGCTGGGTGTCAGAGGATGTTCAATATGAGCCAGAGAGAGAGAGAGAGCTGGGTGTCAGAGAATGTTCAATATGAGCCAGAGAGAGAGAGAGCTGGGTGTCAGAATGTTCAATAGAGCCAAACGCATACAGAGAGATAGCTGGGTGTCAGAGGATGTTTAATATGAGCCACACCGAGAGAGAGAGAGAGAGAGAGAGAGAGAGAGAGAGAGAGAGAGAGAGAGAGAGAGAGAGAGAGAGAGAGAGAGAGAGAGACGGGTGTCAGAGGATGTTAAATATGAGCCACAGAGAGAGAGAGAGAGCTAGGTGTCAGAGGATGTTCAATATGAGACAGAGAGGGAGAGAGCTTGGTGTCAGAGGATGTTCAATATGAGACACAGAGAGAGAGAGAGAGCTTGGTGTCAGAGGATGTTCAATATGAGCCACAGAGAGAGAGGGGCCTAGGTGTCAGAGGATGTTCAATATGAGCCACGGAGAGAGAGAGAGAGAGCTGGGTGTCAGAGGATGTTCAATATGAGACAGAGAGAGAGAGAGCTGGGTGTCAGAGAATGTTCAATATGAGACAGAGAGAGAGAGAGAAAGAGTGAGGGAGAGAGCTTTTAATTTGTATTGTTTATTTCACTTTATATATTCACTTTATATATTAACTACCTCACTTGCTTTGGCAATGTTAACACATGTTTCCCATGCCAATAAAGCCCTTGAATTGAATTGAATTGAGAGAGCTGGGTGTCAGAGGATGTTCAATATGAGCCAGAGAGAGAGAGAGCTGGGTGTCAGAATGTTCAATAGAGCCAAACGCATACAGAGAGATAGCTGGGTGTCAGAGGATGTTTAATATGAGCCACACCGAGAGAGAGAGAGAGAGAGAGAGAGAGAGAGAGAGAGAGAGAGAGAGAGAGAGAGAGAGAGAGAGAGAGAGAGAGAGAGCCGGGTGTCAGAGGATGTTAAATATGAGCCACAGAGAGAGAGAGAGAGCTGGGTGTCAGAGGATGTTCAATATGAGACAGAGAGGGAGAGAGCTTGGTGTCAGAGGATGTTCAATATGAGAAACACAGAGAGAGAGAGCTTGGTGTCAGAGGATGTTCAATATGAGCCACAGAGAGAGAGAGCTGGGTGTCAGAGAATGTTCAATATGAGCCAGAGAGAGAGAGAGCTTGGTGTCAGAGAATGTTCAATATGAGCCACAGAGAGAGAGAGCTGGGTGTCAGAGAATGTTCAATTTGAGCCAGAGAGAGAGAGAGAGCTGGGTGTCAGAGAATGTTCAATATGAGCCACAGAGAGAGAGAGCTGGGTGTCAGAGAATGTTCAATATGAGCCACAGAGAGAGAGAGCTGGGTGTCAGAGAATGTTCAATATGAGCCAGAGAGAGAGAGAGCTTGGTGTCAGAGAATGTTCAATATGAGCCACAGAGAGAGAGAGCTGGGTGTCAGAGAATGTTCAATTTGAGCCAGAGAGAGAGAGAGAGCTGGGTGTCAGAGAATGTTCAATATGAGCCAGAGAGAGAGAGAGCTGGGTGTCAGAGAATGTTCAATTTGAGCCAGAGAGAGAGAGAGAGAGAGCTGGGTGTCAGAGAATGTTCAATTTGAGCCAACATGAAGGTCCCTGTGTTTTTCAGTCCCTCATGATTCTCGGCCACCCTCAACGCCCCCGCTTGTGCCCTCCTATGTCCTGTACCCATGTCTCCCTAGCCCAGCAGCAGTGGAACAATCTGTAAGCCGCCCCAGTTTTTGTGGATTCATTTAGCTTTTTATCAATCAGCGGTGCTACTAGCCACAGGGGAGACACTATCTGTTCTGGGCTGTGGCGGTGGTGGGGGTGGTGGGGGTGGGGGGTGCGGGGGAATGGTCCTGTGAGATGACACATCCACCACTAGGAAGGCTATGGAGAGATTAGACAGAGGCCAATATATATTGGGAACTGGGAAGTGCTGTTTTTAGTAGAAGTGCTGTTTTTAGTGGGAGTGCTGTTTTTAGTAGAAGTGCTGTTTTTAGTGGAAGTGCTGTTTTTAGTGGAAGTGCTGTTTTTAGTGGGATTGCTGTTTTTAGTAGAAGTGCTGTTTTTAGTGGAAGTGCTGTTTTTAGTAGAAGTGCTGTTTTTAGTGGGAGTGCTGTTTTTAGTGGAAGTGCTGTTTTTAGTAGAAGTGCTGTTTTTAGTGGAAGTGCTGTTTTTAGTAGAAGTGCTGTTTTTAGTGGGATTGCTGTTTTTAGTGGGATTGCTGTTTTTATTGGAAGTGCTGTTTTTAGTAGGAGTGCTGTTTTTAGTAGGAGTGCTGTTTTTGCTGTTTGTGTGTGTGCTTGTTTTGCACACATCTCAGTGTTAGTTAATTTACTCTACACAGTTAGTGTATATGCATGCTTTCAATGCAACACCTGTACCTGCCTGGGTTATGCAGGTCATACACCACAGCAGGTACCGCTCTCTCCTCTACACAGGTCCATCCTTTCACCCAATGCATTCCAGTGCCTTCCAAAGGGGCCTTGACTAGCTTCTACTGGCACACTTGTTAATTAAGTTCCTATGCTTCCAGCTGACAGGGAACATCCCAATAAATCCCCACCAATGCAGCAGCATGAATCCCTGGGCCAACTCCACCAAGTTAGCCACGCTCACCCGGCCCTAATGGCGTCACAAATCTCCCTGCTTATCTGCCCGCATCGAAGAGAAGAACCATTGAGCAGGGTCATAGTAGACCAGGGCTTGGTAACTCTGTTCCTGGTGTGCCACAGATACTGCAGGATATTCTAACCAACTAGGCATCACACCAGGGACGCGTTCATTTTGGTTTGTACTGAATGCCACGTTTTCCTCCCTGTTTTAAAACTGGTCGTTCAGTACATTTTTATGTGCTGAACGCAGCCCTGACCAACTGAGCTAATTAATCAGTTCAGTAATTGCCTAAATTCAACACACCTGGTCTTTCAGGTTGGCTTAAATCAAAAACATGAAGTGTCTGAGGCACTCCAGGACCAGGGTTGTCTGAGGCAATCCAGGACCAGGGTTGTCTGAGGCAATCCAGGACCAGGGTTGTCTGAGGCACTCCAGGACCAGGGTTGTCTGAGGCACTCCAGAACCAGGGTTGTCTGAGGAACTCCAGGACCAGGGTTGTCTGAGGCACTCCAGGACCAGGGTTATCTGAGGCACTCCATGACCAGGGTTGTCTGAGGCAATCCAGGACCAGGGTTGTCTGAGGCACTCCAGGACCAGGGTTGTCTGAGGCACTCCAGAACCAGGGTTGTCTGAGGAACTCCAGGACCAGGGTTGTCTGAGGCACTCCAGGACCAGGGTTGTCTGAGGCACTCCAGGACCAGGGTTGTCTGAGGCACTCCAGGACCAGGGTTGTCTGTCCCTGATATTAGATGTTAGATATTTAAGTATTGAGGCTTTAGATCCTGTGGTGTATCCTGAATTACACAAAGCTAAGGGCTGTTATTACGGCATTAGACCCTGTGGTGTATCCTAAATTACACAAAGCTAAGGGCTGTTATTAAGGCATTAGACCCTGTGGTGTACCCTAAATTACACAAAGCTAAGGGCTGTTATTAAGGCATTAGACCCTGTGGTGTACCCTAAATTACACAAAGCTACGGGCTGTTATTAAGGCATTAGACCCTGTGCTGTACCCTAAATTACACAAAGCTAAGGGCTGTTATTAAGGCATTAGACCCTGTGGTGTACCCTAAATTACACAAAGCTAAGGGCTGTTATTAAGGCATTAGACCCTGTGGTGTACCCTAAATTACACAAAGCTAAGGGCTGTTATTAAGGCATTAGACCCTGTGCTGTACCCTAAATTACACAAAGCTAAGGGCTGTTATTAAGGCATTAGACCCTGTGGTGTACCCTAAATTACACAAAGCTAAGGGCTGTTAATTAAGGCATTAGACCCTGTGGTGTACCCTAAATTACACAAAGCTAAGGGCTGTTATTAAGGCATTAGACCCTGTGGTGTACCCTAAATTACACAAAGCTAAGGGCTGTTAATTAAGGCATTAGACCCTGTGGTGTACCCTAAATTACACAAAGCTAAGGGCTGTTATTAAGGCATTAGACCCTGTGGTGTACCCTAAATTACACAAAGCTAAGGGCTGTTAATTAAGGCATTAGACCCTGTGGTGTACCCTAAATTACACAACTCTAAGGGCTGTTATTAAGGCATTAGACCCTGTGGTGTACCCTAAATTACACAACTCTAAGGGCTGTTCTTAATGAGTACTCATTTTGTTTGTGTTAAGTAATTTTGATTAAACACTCTCGTTTACCCAGCAATTTAAAATATCATATGAAGATGTTAAAAATGTAAACGTATTTGGTTTGACCATGTTCTTCGCTGCAGTTGTTTATTGAGATTGAACAGGCCTTGGTCTATATCCTCAGTATTCGTGCCCTGGAGGGAAATGTGTGAGGAATTTGAGTAGGGCTGTGATTGAAGGGGTTTAGGAACATTGTTGTGGTGCTTAACTCATGCATACGCACGCATAACAGGCACATGTACGCACACACCCGTAAGCAAGCACACACACATTACACACACTCTTTCTCTCTCTCCCTCTCTTTTCAGGGGGAGGTTAAGTGAAGGTTTAAATGGGCTTGTAGAGCGCGAGAGGAGCTTTTACAGGGGATGCTGTGTGCATCTCTCCTCTGTATGTATGTGTGCGTGTGCATGCCTCCTCTTCATGTGTCAGTGTGTCTCTGTGTATCCTCCCCCTCTCCCCAGCTCCCCATCTCCCCAGCTCCCCCTCAGCTCCCCCTCTAAACCAGCTGCCCCTCTCACCAGCCCCCCCTCTCCCCAGCTCCCCCTCTCCCCAGCTGCCCCTCTCCCCAGCTCCCACTCAGCTGCCCCTCTCACCAGCCCCTCCTCTCCCCAGCTCCCTCTCTACCCAGCTTCCCCTCTTCCCAGCTCCCACTCAGCTCCCCCTCTCCCCAGCTCCCCCTCAGTTCTCCCTCTCACCAGCCCCTCCTCTCCCCAGCTCCCTCTCTACCCAGCTCCCCCTCTTCCCAGCTCCCACTCAGCTCCCCCTCTCCCCAGCTCCCCCTCTCCCCAGCTCCCCTCAGTTCTCCTTCTCCCCAGCTCTCCCTCTCCCCAGCTCCCCCTCAGCTCTCCCTCTCCCCAGCTCCCCCTCTACCCAACTCTCCCTCTCCCCAGATCCCTCTCTACCCAGCTCTCCCTCGCCCCAGCCCCCCCCAGCTCCCCATCTCCCCAACTCCAGGTACAGAGGAGAAGCAGGGGGTCATGCAGAATATGTATATACAGTATGCTGTGTAATGACTCTGACCCATTTTAACAGTATGGTTACAGTATGCTGTGTAATGACTCTGACCCATGGTTACGGTATGCTGTGTAATGACTCTGACCCATGGTTACGGTATGCTGTGTAATGACTCTGACCCATGGTTACGGTATGCTGTGTAATGACTCTGACCCATGATTACAGTATGCTGTGTAATGACTCTGACCCATGGTTACAGTATGCTGTGTAATGACTCTGACCCATGGTTACAGTATGCTGTGTAATGACTCTGACCCATGGTTACAGTATGCTGTGTAATGACTCTAACCCATGATTACAGTATGCTTTGTAATGACTAACCCACCAATCAATCAATTAAATGTATTTATAAAGGCCTTCTTATATCAGCTGATATCTCAAAGTGCTGTACAGAAACCCAACCTAAATCGCCAAACAGCAAGCAGGTGTAGAAGCACGGTGGCTAGGAAAAACTCCCTAGAAAGGCCAAAACCTAGGAAGAAACCTAGAGAGGAACCAGGCTATGAGGGGTGGCTAGTCCTCTTCTGGCTGTGCCGGGTGGAGATTATAACAGAACAAGGCCAAGATGTTCAAATGTTCATAGATGCCCAGCAGGGTCAAATAATAATAATCACAGTGGTTGTCGAGGGTGCAACAGGTTAGCACCTTAAGAGTAAATGTTAGTTGGCTTTTCATAGCCGATCATTCAGAGTATCTCTACCGCTCCTGCTGTCTCTAGAGAGTTGAAAACAGCAGGTCTGGGACAGGTAGCACGTCCGGTGAACAGGTCAGGGTTCCATAGCCACAGGCGGAACCTTTGAAACTGGAGCAGCAGCACGACCAGGTAGACTGGGGACAGCAAGGACTCATCAGGCCAGGTTGTCCTGAGGCATGGTCCTAGGGCTCAGGTCCTCCGAGAGAGAGAGAGAAAGAAAGAGAGAAAGAAAGAAAGACATAAAAAAAGAGAGAGAGAGAAAGAAAGACAGAAAAAGAGAGAGAATTAGTGAGAGCATACTTAAATTCACACAGGACACCGGATGAGACAGGAGAAATACTCCAGATATAA
Organism: Oncorhynchus keta; assembly: GCF_023373465.1. NCBI lineage: Eukaryota > Metazoa > Chordata > Actinopteri > Salmoniformes > Salmonidae > Oncorhynchus > Oncorhynchus keta. The sequence continues at coordinate 46,474,034 of NC_068442.1, forward strand.
CAGACTGACCCTAGCCCCCCGACACATAAACTATTGTAGCATAAATACTGGAGGCTGAGACAGGAGAGGTCGGGAGACACTGTGGCCCCGTCCGACGATATCCGCAGACAGGGCCAAACAGGCAGGATATAACCCCACGCACTTTGCCAATGCACATCCCCCACACCACGAGAGGGATATCTCAAACTACCAACTTGCCATCCTGAGACAAGGCTGAGTATAGCCCACAAAGATCTCAGCCACGGCACAACCCAAGGGGGGGCGCCAACCCGGACAGGAAGATCACGTCAGTGACTCAACACACTCAAGTGATGCACCCCTCCTAGGGATGGCATGGAAGAGCACCAGTAAGCCAGTGACTCAGCCCCTGTAATAGGGTTAGAGGAAGAGAATCCCAGTGGAGAGAGGGGAACCGGCCAGGCAGAGACAGCAAGGGCGGTTCGTTGTTCCAGTGCCTTTCCGTTCACCTTCACACGCCTGGGCCAGACTACACTCAATCATATGACCCACTGAAGAGATGAGTCTTCAATAAAGACTTAAAGGTTGAGACCTAATATGCGTCTCTCACATGGATAGGCAGACCATTCCATAAAAATGGAGCTCTATAGGAGAAAGCCCTGCCTCCAGCTGTTTGCTTAGAAATTCTAGGGCTTGCCTCCCCTGGTAGCTTTCCTGCCCCGGTCTGCTAACTGCTAGCTTGCCAGCCCCGGCCTACTAACTGTTAGCGTGTTAGCAGCGGCCTGCTAACTGTCTGAATCGCCGTGTTCCCAGTCAGCCCAATCACTCACTGGACCACTCTCTGAAGCTGGAGACTCATATCTCACTCGCGTTAAGCACCAGCTGTCAGAGCAGCTCACAGATCACTGCACCTGTACATAGCCCATCTGTAAACAGCCCATCTATCTACCTACCTCATCCCCATACTGTATTTATTTATTTATCTTGCTCCTTTGCACCCCAGTATCTCTACTTGCACATTCATCTTCTGCACATCTACCATTCCAGTGTTTAATTGCTATTTTGTAATTACTTCTCCACCATGGCCTATTTATTGCCTTAACTCCCTTATCTTACCTCATTTGCACTCACTGTATAGACCTTTTGTTTTATTTTGTTCTACTGTATTATTGACTATGTTTTGTTTATTCCATGTGTAACTCTGTGTTGTTGTATGTGTCGAATTGCTATGCTTTATCTTGGCCAGGTCGCAGTTGCACATGAGAACTTGTTCTCAACTAGCCTACCTGGTTAAATAAAGGTGAAATATATATATTTTCTAATAAATGTACAGTATGGTTACAGTATGCTGTATAATGACTCTGTCCCATGGTTACAGTATGCTGTGTAATGACTCTGACCCACGGTTACAGTATGCTTTGTAATGACTCTGACCCATGGTTACAGTATGCTGTGTAATGACTCTGACCCACGGTTACAGTATGCTGTGTAATTACTCTAACCTATGGTTACAGTATGCTGTGTAATGACTGTAACCCATGGAAGCACCAGGACCGTCTCCTAAAGTAGATTCAGCTGTGGGATCGGTGCACCGCCAGTACAGAGCTTGCTCAGGAATGGCAGCAGGCAGGTGTGAGTGCATCTGCATGCACAGTGAGGCAAAGACATTTGGAGGATGGCCCGGTGTCAAGAAGGGATGCCACTTCTCTCCAGGAAAAAATCAGGGACAGACTGATATTCTGCAAACGGTACAGGGATTGGACTGCTGAGGACTGGGGTAAAGTCATTTTCTCTTATGAATCCCCTTTCCGACTGTTTGGGGCATCCAGAAAAAAGCTTGTCTGGAGAAGACAAGGTGAGCGCTACCATCAGTCCTGTGTCATGCCAACAGTAAAGCATCGTGAGACCATTCATGTGTGGGGTTGCTTCTCAGCCAAGGGAGTGGGCTCACTCACAATTTTGCCGAAGAACACAGCCATAAATCAAGAATGGTACCAACACATCCTCTGAGAGCAACTTCTCCCAACCATCCAAGAACAGTTTGGTGAAAAACACCAAAAGAAGAACGCCTTATCCAGCATGATGGAACACTTTGCCATAAGACAAAAGTGATAACTTAGTGGCTCGTGGAACAAAACATTGATATTTTGGGTCCATGGCCAGGAAACTCCCCAGACCTTTATCCCATTGAGATATTGTGGTCATTCCTCAAGAGTCGGGTGGACAAACAAAAACCCACAAATTCTGAGAAATTCCAAGCATTGATTATGCAAGAATGGGCTGCCATCAGTCAGTATGTGGCCCAGAAGTTGGCAGCATGCCAGGGCAGATTGCAGAGGTCTTGAAAAAGAAGGGTCAACACTGCAAATATTGACTCTTTGCATCAACTTCATGTAATTGTCAATAAAAGCCGTTGACACTTGAAATGCTCGTACTTATACTTCAGTATCCATAGTAACTCACAGTATCTCACAAAAATATCTAAAGACACTGAAGCAGCAAACTTTGTGAAAATTAGTATTTTGGCCACGACTGTAATTATACACATAAGATGTGATGTCCTGAGAAACAAAGCCATCCTCTGGTGTCATGTCCCTCAGTGGGGCCTGTTGCTTGTTTTCTCTTTCTCTTTCTTTCTTTCTTTCTTTCTTTCTTTCTTTCTTTCTTTCTTTCTTTCTTTCTTTCTTTCTCTCTCTCTCCTACTATCTCCCTCTCTTTCTGTGTGTCTCTCTCTCTCTCTCCCTCTAACGTATGAATAATTCAATTGGGATTCATTAATTAATAATATTCATAAATGTCACGCTGGCATTTGATCTTGACATACTCTCAATACGACCAAGCTAAACAAAGCCACGCATCGTCATTTCTCATTTACTCTGTGCGACGTGGAGTGCCGCAAGGTTGGCAGTCCTGTTTATTTTCGAGTGTGTGTCCATTTCAAATTTGTTTGGGTGTGCGTCTGTGTGTGTTTCTGCCTACACGGCTGCCCTTGTCTACTACGCCTGAGTGACAAAGGAGGGAGTGAGGGAGGGGAATGACGAACGAGTGACTGGAGAGTGACAGATGGAGGGAGGGAGGGAGGGGAATGACAAACGAGTGACTGGAGAGTGACAGATGGAGGGAGGGAGGGAGGGAGGGGAATGACGAGCAGTGACTGGAGAGTGACAGATGGAGGGAGGGAGGGGAATGACGAACGAGTGACTGGAGAGTGACAGATGGAGGGAGTGAGGGAGGGAGGGGAATGACGAATGCGTGACTGGAGAGTGACAGATGGAGGGAGTGAGGGAGGGGAATGACGAACGCGTGACTGGAGAGTGACAGATGGAGGGAGTGAGGGAGGGGAATGACGAATGAGTGACTGGAGAGTGACAGATGGAGGGAGGGAGGGAGGGGAATGACAAACGAGTGACTGGAGAGTGACAGATGGAGGGAGGGAGGGGAATGACGAACGAGTGACTGGAGAGTGACAGATGGAGGGAGGGAGGGGAATGACGAACGAGTGACTGGAGAGTGACAGATGGAGGGAGGGAGGGAGGGGAATGACGAACGAGTGACTGGAGAGTGACAGATGGAGGGAGTGAGGGAGGGGAATGACGAACGCGTGACTGGAGAGTGACAGATGGAGGGAGTGAGGGAGGGGAATGACGAACGCGTGACTGGAGAGTGACAGATGGAGGGAGTGAGGGAGGGGAATGACGAACGCGTGACTGGAGAGTGACAGATGGAGGGAGTGAGGGAGGGGAATGACGAATGAGTGACTGGAGAGTGACAGATGGAGGGAGTGAGGGAGGGGAATGACGAATGAGTGACTGGAGAGTGACAGATGGAGGGAGTGAGGGAGGGGAATGACGAACGAGTGACTGGAGAGTGACAGATGGAGGGAGTGAGGGAGGGGAATGACGAATGAGTGACTGGAGAGTGACAGATGGAGGGAGTGAGGGAGGGGAATGACGAACGAGTGACTGGAGAGTGACAGATGGAGGGAGTGAGGGAGGGGAATGACGAACGAGTGACTGGAGAGTGACAGATGGAGGGAGTGACGGAGGGGAATGACGAATGAGTGACTGGAGAGTGACAGATGGAGGGAGGGAGGAAGTGGAGGAGATAATGGGCAAGAGATAGAGAGAGAGAAAGCAGGGGATGAGAAATGGGGCAGAGTGAGGGAGAATGTCAGAGGGGATGGAGTAGGGGTACAAAAGGCTCTGTGTTATCTCCTGGAGCAGATCGGCCCCAGAATGACACAGGAGAGATTCACCAGCAAGCTGTACTCCAGCCTCCCTCCCTCCCTCCCTCCCTACCCCCGTCTCACACACACACTCGCACGCACGCACACACACTGTGTTCCTTCACAGAATCCCTCCTCCACTATCATGTACATGCGTCTCTGTCTTACAAACACATGCACGTTCTCTTAGAAACATCATCTGTGTCAATATCAACACACACACTCAAATCCATACACCTTCACTGAACTCCTCTTCTGACCCGCACGCACACGTACACACACACAAACACACGCACACGCACACACACACAAACACACGCACACGCACACACACACACACACACACACACACACACACACACACACACACACACACACACACACACACACACACACACACACACACACACACACACACACACACACACACACACACACACACACACACACACACACACACACACACACACACACACACACACACACACACACACACACACACACACACACACACACACACACACACACACACACACACACCCCTCCTTCATCATTAACCCATCCCTGCCTCGGTGAAAACGTATTTCTACACTCACAATAACACAGGGAATTGTCCTGTAGCAGAGAAATGCATTAACTAGATCAGCAGTGGCTTCGTTATCTCCTGGTTTTCATTTCACTCCATCACTCTTTACCTCTTTCTTCTTCACTCTCTTTATCCCCTCGATGCACAGGCGAACACATACAAACACACGAACACACACACGCGCAAGCACGCACACACACGTCCTCCTACCTATAAGGTCAATGGGAATGATTCATATGTCATATGTCAGGTGACTGTTGTTGTTATTGTTTTCATACATTCAGATGGCAACGGCCCATACGGCAATACCCAGGTGCTTTGACTAGCCTGGCGAGGGGCATTGTTGGCGTACACACACACCCTCCTGCTCTGGCTCACACATTAGCCTGCTGTATAGTTTTAATCAACACCCTTCTTGATCAAAATGTGTAATTTGTGCTGCTTTTATCATGTAATTGAATAGCTATAATAGCTAGACCACATTAGTCCCCTAGTAATGGAGTTCAGCTAGCTCTTAGCAAGGAGGAATCAAGGGTCTTGTTGCTCTCTCTCTCTCTCTCTCTCTCTCTCTCTCTCTCTCTCTCTCTCTCTCTCTCTCTCTCTCTCTCTCTTTCTCTCTCTCTCTCGCTTGCAGGCGCACACGCACACAGATCCCAGACCCGGGGGAGTAGAGATGGTTTCTGGGAGGTTGGTAGACACAGCCTGAGGGAAGACAAATACGAGATTATGTTCAGGAAGCTAACCTATGTGTCGCTAGCTGAAGGCCTGACTTTGTGTTTATGCGTTGTCCTTCACCTCGTGTGTGACGCTATAGCTGGCCTTGTTATCATCATCTATTTTATCTACCATACAGGCCTAATAACCAAGTAGGTCAGTTAAAAGCCTGTTCTCAATCTTGTAAAAAGATACACGAGCAGCGATACAGTGAAAACAGTATAAGTGAGTGGAGAGTTGCGTTTAAATTAAGAAAATAACGCAGCATCCCCACCACTGTAGAGGATTTGAGGACTAAAGGACCGCAATACCCAGGATGCATCTGAAATGGAACCCGATTCATTATATAGTGCTCTACATTTAACCAGAGCCATATGGATCCTTGTCAAAAGTAGTGCACTAAATAGGGAATAGGGACTTCATTTAGAATGATACATCATAATCATCCACGGCTGTGTCTCTCACACATATAGCCAGAGAGCTCTGAACTACCTGGGGTCCTCTGCCGTGGGGTGTGTGTGTCATGTACTACACGTTATAGCTGAGTGTGTGTTGTGCTGTGTGCATTCACGAATACTGTGCGCATATACACACACACAGCCCACGGCAGACGCCAGAGGGCCGGAGGTAATTCAGCCGTGACCCGGGGCCCTGTATATCTGAGGCCTAGTGGGGTTAAGGGTACTTCCTTACCCCGTGTCAGCCCATGTCCACTGCGGCGACAGAAGGGGAGATGAGAATAAAAGAGGTCGTTGCCAAAAGCAAAGGCACCCCTTTGCCAAAACGGGCCCTCTGGAATTGTGTTTGTGTCACAAGCCGCACATTATTCATGAATGCACAGTGCAACATAACACACACACACGCACACACAACTATAAGACATACACACAACTATAACACACACGCACAACTATAACACACACACACAACTATAACACACACACACAACTATAACACACACACACAACTATAACACACACACAAACAAACAAACAAACTGTGTGTGTCTCCAGAGATGGCAGGGCTGTGCGAGCCATATGGAGCTGCCTGCATCTTGCTGAGAGCGCTTGACGACAGCTGAACAGCTTGAGGTGCACACTCATTTAACCACACACGCACACACACACACACACACACATATACACACATTTACTGCAAATGTAATTCCTTAAACAAAGACGACGGGTAAGAATTGCCATGGCGACGCTATCAATCAAAAACAATTCATAGTCAAATTCTAAGCGCACACACACACACACGCACACACACACACACACACACACACACACACACACACACACACACACACACACACACACACACACACACACACACACACACACACACACACACACACACACACACACACACACACACACACACACACTAAAGGTGAATCGTGACTGTAGTGCAGTGCAGTGCAGGCCTAGAACTGTGATTAGGACTGGCCTAAAATAGAGGGAGAGGGAGGGTTCCTTTTTATTTAGTAAAACCGACAATGGGTAGCAACGGCTCTCCCTGAAAACAAGTGTTCACCTACCCTGCTTTTATGCCTCTTTGAAATCAAGCCAACCGGCTCTCTCCCTCGTGCCAAAAACAAGAACAATTTAAGCTTGAATTTATTTTTCTTCTTGTCCATTCAAACATCCCGCCCCCACTTGGTTTTTCTCAGTCCGGTGAACACCTTGAGTCAAATTCTACTTCCTATACTCCAGGTTGTCCAACCTAGCAAAAAAACATACTGAGTGCTTTTTAATTTAAGGGATTCAAAGTCCCCGTTCCAGTGATTTTCATTAAAGGCAGCCCACTCGTTTTGGTTCAAGCTCGCTGGGTACTAACTGGGCAGAGGCAGGACTGAGAGACAGCACTGGAACAGTTTTTCTCAGTGGAAGAGACTTTGCCAAATGATGCAAGGTACTTTCTGCTTTCTACACTGTGGACGGTGTCGTTTATACCTCAGTCACCACGAATAGATACTGTACTCTCTGCTTTGTCCACATCAAGCGACCTGTTTATTGGAGTAGTGGACCATGAATCTGAGCTACATTCACAACAAACTGTGTTTGAGACTTGCTCGGTAACCACTTCTTCAAACCCACGATGCTAATGGCTTGAAATACTAGCCCATTCTTCATTATTCTCACTTAAAGTAGTCCTGTTTTGATATTGCAAATAGATACAATGCCATTGTATTTTTCAATATATAGACACACTCAATGTACTTTAATAAAATCAACTATATATGCATTGAGCTTGTCTGATGCTTTAAGCGCAATTGTTTGATGAAATAAGACTCAAATGACTCAAGAGAGAGCCAGAGATCAAGATAACCAGGAGAAAAAAACGTCACCTGATTCAAACAGTTTTAGAAACTTCAAAGTGTTTTCTATCCAAATCTATGAATAATATGCATTTCTTATATTCTTGGCATGAATTCTACCCCTAGCTTTAAGAGGTGAATTAAGAAGCCCCCCTGTTCTCCACTCATTACCTGTATTAACTGCACCCGTTTGAACTCGTTACCTGTATAAAAGACACCTGTCCACACACTCAATCAAACAGACTTCAACCTCTCCACAATGGCCAAGACCAGAGAGCTGTGTAAGGACATCAGGGATAAAATTGTAGACCTGCACAAGGCTGAGATGGGCTACAGGACAATAGGCAAGCAGCTTGGTGAGAAGGCAACAACGGTTGGCGCAATTATTAGTTCAAGATGATGGTCGATCACCCTCGGTCTGAGGATCCATGCAAGATCTCACCTCATGGGGCATCAATTATCTTGAGGAAGGTGAGGGATCAGCCCAGAACTACACGGCAGGACCTGGTCAATGACCTGAAGAGAGCTGGGACCACAGTCTCAAAGAAAACCATTAGTAACACACTACGCCGTCATGGATTAAAATCCTGCAGCGCACGCAAGGTCCCCCTGCTCAAGCCAGCGCATGTCCAGGCCCGTCTGAAGTTTGCCAATGACCATCTGGATGATCCAGAGGAGGAATGGGAGAAGGTCATGTGGTCTGATGAGACAAAAATAGAGCTTTTTGGTCTAAACTCAATTTGCCTTGTTTGGAGGAAGAAGAAGGATGAGTACAACTCCAAGAACACCATCCCAACTGTGAAGCATGGAGGTGGAAACATCATTCTTTCGGGATGCTTTTCTGCAAAGGGGACAGGACGACTGCACCGTATTGAGGGGAGGATGGATGGGGCCATGCATCGCAAGATCTTGGCCAACAACCTCCTTCCCTCAGTAAGAGCATTGAAGATGAGTCTTGGCTGGGTCTTCCAGCATGACAATGACCCGAAACACACAGCCAGGACAACTAAGGAGTGGCTCCGTAAGAAGCATCTCTAGGTCCTGGAGTGGCCTAGCCAGTCTCCAGACCTAAACCCAATAGAACATCTTTGGAGGGAGCTGAAAGTCTGTATTGCCCAGCGACAGCCCCGAAACCTGAAGGATCTGGAGAAGGTCTGTATGGAGGAGTGGGCCAAAATCCCTGCTGCAGTGTGTGCAAACCTGGTCAAGAACTACAGGAAACGTATGATCTCTGTAATTGCAAAAAAAAGGTTTCTGTACCAAATATTAAGTTCTGATTTTCTGATGTATCAAATACTTATGCCATGCAATAAAATGCAAATTAATTACTTAAAAATCATACAATGTGATTTTCTGGATGACTGTTTTAGATTCCGTCTCTCACAGTTGAAGTGTACCTATGATAAAAATGACATTTGTAAGTAGGAAAACCTGCAAAATCAGCAGTGTATCAAATACTTGTTCTGCCCATTGTAAGTGTTCAAACCCTTTACTCAGTACTTTGTTGAAGCACCTTTGGCAGCGATTACAGCCTCGGGTCTTCTTGGGTATGACGCTACAAGCTTGGCACACCTGAATTTGGTGAGTTTCTCCCATTCTTCTCTGCAGATCCTCTCAAGCTCTGACAGGTTGTATGGGGAGCGTTGCTTCACAGCTATTTTCAGGTCTCTCCAGAGATGTTCGATCGGGTTCAAGTCAGGGCTCTGGCTGTTTTTTCTTTGTCGCTATGGAATATAGTGCGTAGATTAATGGTTGGGGGGAATCAATTTAATCAATTTCAAAAATAATGCTGTAACATAACAAAATGTGGAAAAAGTCATGGGGTCTGAATACTTTCCAAATGCACTGTACATTTGCACGCAGGCCAGGAAGCCTATAGGCCTACTTCTATGCATAATCAAGTGTGAGTCCTTACTCAACATTGACAGGAGCGCTCCAAACAAAAAACATTGACTAAATTCGTAAATTGAATGAAATAAACCCAAATTTGTTTCTCACAAGTGTAGCATTTTAGCTACACTCCCCTTCTTCTTTGACTGTGCCATCCCCACGGCAATGGATTCGTCTCGGCTTCCACAATGGATTAATTCAGTGAGATCGGGGCGAATAAGACAGGAGTCTCATGTGCCATAAAAATAAATATATACAGTAGCAGTTACCAGTTTGGACACACCTACTCATTCAAGGGTGTTTCTTCATTTTTACTATTGTCTACATTGTAGAATAATAGTGAAGACATCATCACTATGAAATAACACATGGGGAATCATGTAGTAACCAAAAAAGTATTAAACAAAGCAAAATATGTTTTCGTTTTTAGATTCTTCAATGTAGCCATCCTTTGCCTTGATGACAGCTTTGCACACTCTTGGGATGTTCTACTGCTGGACAGAAAACATTCTCGGTAGACAAACAGCCTATCAACCAAACAATCGACCAGTGGACTAATTGGGGTCAGCCCTAGTGTGTTTGTGTGGCATCAATCCATCTGATCTGGATGTGGTTAGGCTGACTTGCAGAGAGCAGAGGACAAACTTGGGCTACACCCCTTTGTCAATTCAATTCAAGGGGCTTCATTGGCATGGGAAACATATGTTTACATTGCCAAAGCAAGTGAAGTAGATAATATTCAAAAGTGAAATCAACAACACAAATGAACAGTAAACATTACACTCACAGAAGTTCCAAAAGAATAAAGACATTACAAATGTCATATTATGTATATACAGTGTTGTAATTACATTTACATTTAAGTCATTTAGCAGACGCTCTTATCCAGAGCGACGATGTGCAAATGGTTAAAGTACAAAAAGGAAAATAAATAAACATAAATATGGGTTGTATTTACAATGGTGTTTGTTCTTCACTGGTTGCCCTTTTCTTGTGGCAACAGGTCACAAATATTGCTGCTGTGATGGCACACTGTGGTATTTCACCCAGTAGATGTGTGAGTTTATCAAAATTGGGTTTGTTTTCGAATTCTTTGTGGATCTGTGTAATCTGAGGAAAATATGTTTCACATATGGTCATACATTTGGCAGGAGGTTAGGAAGTCCACCTCATTTTGTGGGCAGTGTGCACATAGCCTGTCTTTTCTTGAGAGCCAGGTCTGCCTACGGTGGCCTTTCTCAATAGCAAGGCTATGCTCACTGAGTCTGTAAAAAGTCAAAGCGTTCCTTAATAAGATTGGGTCAGTCACAGTGGTCAGGTATTCTGCCACTGTGTACTCTTGGTTTAGAGCCAAATAGCATTCTAGTTTGCTCTGTTTTTTGTTAATTCTTTCCAATGTGTCAAATAATTATAGTTTTGTTTTCTCATGATTTGCTTGGGTCGAATTGTGTTGCTGTCCAAGGGCTCTGTGGGGTCTGTTTGTGTTTGTGAACAGAGCACCAGGATCAGCTTGCTTAGGGGACTTTCTCCAGGTTCATCTCTCTGTAGGTGATGGCTTTGTAATGGAAGGTTTGGGAATCGCTTCCTTTTAGGTGGTTGTAGAATTTAAAGTCTCTTTTTTGGATTTTGATCATTAGCGGGTATCGGCCTAATTCTGCTCTGCATGCATTATTTGGTGTTCTACGTTGTACACTGAGGATATTTTGGGCAGAAATCTGAATGCAGTGTCTCAATTTGGTATTTGTCCCATTTTGTGAATTCTTGGTTGTTGAGCGGACCCCAGACCTCACAACCATAAAGGGCAATGGGTTTTATAACACATTCAAGTATTTTTTAGCCAGATCATAATTGGTATGTCGAATTTTATGTTCCTTTTGATGGAATAGAAGGCCCCTTCTTGCCTTGTCTCTCAGCGCGTTCACAGCTTTGTGGAAGTTACCTGTGGCGCTGATGTTTAGGCCAAGGTATGTATAGGGTTTTATGTAATCTAGGGCAATGGGGTCTAGATGGAATTTGTATTTGTGGTCCCGGTGACTGGACCTTTTTTGGAACACCATTATTTTGGTCTTACTGAAATTTACTGTCACCGGTCTGACAGAATCTGTGCAGAAGATCTAGGTTCTGCTGTAAGCCCTTCTTGGTTGGTGACAGAAGCACCAGAACATCAGCAAACAGTAGAAATTTGACTTCAGATTCTAGTAGGGTGAGGCCGGGTGCTGCAGACTGTTCTCGTGTCTTCACCAATTCTATGATATATATGTTGAAGAGGGTGGGGCTTAAGCTGCATCCCTGTCTTACCCCACGGCCCTGTGGGAAGAAATCTGTGTGTTTTATTCCCTATTTTAACCGGACACTTGATGTTTGTGTACATGGATTTTATAATGGCATTTGTTTTTCCCCCAACACCACTTTCCATCAATTTGTATAGCAGACCCTCATGTCAAACTGAGTCGAATACTTTTTTTGAAATCAAAAAACCACGAGAAGACTTTGCCTTTGTTTTAGTTTGTTTGTTTGTCAATTAGGGTGTGTAGGGTGAATATGTGGTCTGTCTTGTGGTACATTTGGTAAAAAGACAATTTGGCATTTGCTCAGTACGTTGTTTTCACTGGGGAAATGTACGAGTCTGCTAATGATAATGCAGAGGATTTTCCCAAGGTTGCTGTTGACGCATATCCCATGGTAGTTATTGGGGCCAAATTTGATCAGTCCTCAGTTCCAAGCACGCTTCACTACTCGCCCCATCTCTCTCCATATCTCCCTCTGTGAGTTCTGTGGTATATTCCAGTAGAGAGTGAGACCGGGTCAATTGATCGCTGCTGATAGAAAGGAACTAGAGTGATGCTTCTCCCTGTCTCTCTCAGATGGACGCCTCCACAGACCCACCTCGTTTATCTGACCACTGCCTCAACTCCACTGGCACGTTTGGGCCCGAGGGTATCTCTCTGTGTGTGTACATGTGTTTGTGTGTGTGTGTGTTGGGGTTTGTGTGTGTTGGGGTGTGTGTGTTTGTGTGTGTTTTTTGGTATGTGTGTGTTTGGATGTGTATGTGTGTGTGTTGGGATGTGTTTGTTGGGGGGTGTGTGTGTGTTTGTTTGTTTGTGTGTGTGTTGGTTGGTGTGTGCGTGTGTTGGGATCTGTGTGTTGGCGTGTGTGTGTTGGGGTGTGTGTGTTTGTGTGTGTTGGGGTGTGTTGGGATGTGTGTGTTGGGGTGTGTGTTGGGGTGTGTGTTCGTGTGTGTGTGGGTGTGTGTGTGTGTTGGGGTGTGTGTTTGTGTGTGTGTGTTGTGATGTGTGTGCTGGGGTGTGTGTATTGGGGTGTGTGAGCGTTCTCTCTCTCCTTTTTCTCTGTCCATCATTCTTTCTGTCTGTCTCAGTGTGTATTATTTGTAATACGTTTTATTCTAAATGTACAAGTGGTTAGATTAAGGGATTTTACACGTCTCAGTCGTTAGTCTTTTAGGCCTAAACGAGGCAGGGATGGATTGTGTTGGCCCATGCTGTGAAGGAATGCTGTGTAGTATAAAAGCCAGCCATTTAAGAGCTTTATCAGCTGCATGAACCCTCAACTCTGACTCTGCTCAGAAACCTCTCAGTTGGCAACAGAGAAACCAGGGAGTTTGGTCTCGGGGGAGAGTTAAATTAACTGTGACTGAGAGACACAGGGTAGCGGGATGTGTGTGTTGGGATTTGTGTGTGTGTGTGTTGGGATTTGTGTGTGTTGGGATGTGTGTGTGTGTGTTGGGATTTGTGTGTGTTGGGATGTGTGTGTTGGGATGTGTGTGTGTGTGTGTTGAGATATGTGTGTTGGGATGTGTGTGTTGGGATGTGTGTGTATGTTGAGATATGTGTGTTGGGATGTGTGTGTTTGGATGTGTGTGTGTGTTGAGATATGTGTGTTGGGATGTGTGTGTGTGTGTTGGGATGTTTGTGTGTATGTGTGTGTGTGTTGGAATGTGTGTGTGTTGGGATGTGTGTGTGTGTGCTGGGATGTGTGTGTGTTGGCATGTGTGTGTTGGGATATGTGTGTGTGTGTGGCTACACTCCTTAGTGTACATGTGCGTGTTTGCATGTCGTTGTGTGTGTGTTTGTGCGTGCATGTATGATTCCACTACTGTTTGTGTGTTGGACCCAGGATAGCTTTCTGGGGAACACTGGTGATCTTCATGACTCCTCAATCACGTGGCCATGTCCGACCCATCCCTGAACCCTCCAACCCCCACCTCGCCAGTCCCTGCTCTTGTAATGTAGGAATACATTAACCCAGGCCAGGCATTGGTCGCCCACTCTTAACCCCCTGACTCGCCAGTCTATCCCCGGCATCCCAACAAGTCAAGTCACACTCGGGTCATGTGACTTTCTCTCACTCTCTCTACCCCTCCACACACGCTAGTTCAGAGTCAGAACTTTCCAGAAGTGTCCCTACTTTATTCCTGACTCCCACATCAGCCATTTTAGATTTAATCAACAACTCAAAAAGAGGGGATATCCAGGGATATAGAGTCAGCTAAAGTCAAGGCAGTAACAGGGTGACATGCTACATTTAGCCTTATTCGTCTTGGTTTGACCTCAGATAGACGAGGGAGGCCGTGGTCACTTGTTTTCCCTAGATGTGGGGGGGACATAGAGGAGTAGTAGGTTTCAGCCACTACTGACCCACTTACAGCGGTCCAAGGCACTGCATCTCAGTGCAAGAGGCGTCACTACAGTCCCTGGTTCGAATCCAGACTGTATCACATGATCGCATCACGTGATTGGGAGTCCCATAGGGCGGCTCACAATTGTCCAAAAGCATCGTCCAGGGTTTGGCCGTCATTGTAAAATAAACATTTGTTCTTAACTGACTTGCCTAGTTAAATATTTAAATAATAATAATAATAATAAAATAGTGACCCATCTGTCTCTGGTCTTTTATAGAGCCTCGCTGGAGGCAGGAGACGACGAGAACTACCCCCCCCCTCTAATACTGACAGTCTGTGTCCCAAATGGCACCCCATGCCTTGTATAGTGCACTACTATTAACCAGAGCCCTATGAGCCCTGGTAGAAATTAGGGCACTCTATAGGGAGTAGGGACGATAATTTGGGATGATGTCCATCTGTCTGTCTGTATACAATAAGCACTATTCATCGCCATTACAGTTGCTGCTGTTAATAACGGATTACCCATTGTCGTGCTTACGTCTCCAGGTAAGCTATAGCGTGCTAGCACCAGAGTGATCTGAAGCTGAGAGAATCAACAAACAATTACTTCCTGGGAATAGCTTAACTAGTGGGTAAGAATATGCCACTCTCCCATTGGTCTAAGGGAAGTAATTGCACGTTGAGTCTCTCTGGCTATAGCACCCGTTGGTATTGCATGGATTTGGAAAGTGGCTATAGTACAATCCTATCATGCTGATACTGTAGAGACAGATGAGTGTAGTAAAATGTAATGAACATAGAAACTGTATTGTCCACTCGGAGATGGGGAAATTGACCTTGGCCGTACCTAACGAGTCACTTACGTCACAAGACTTGAATGTAATGCTTTTACGCTAATGCTACTCACTGTTCATTATCTATGCACAGTCACTTCACCCCTACCTGCATGTACATATTACCTCAACTAAGCTGTTTATTATCTATACATAGTCACTTCACCCCTACCTGCATGTACATATTACCTCAATTACCTTGACTAACCTGTACCCAGACACATTGACTCAGTACCCCCTGTAGATATAGACTCATTATTTTTTTGTTTATTGTTACTTTTTTAAACTTTAGTTTATTTACTCAATATTTTCTCAACTCTTATTTTTCTTAAAACTGCATTGTTGGTTAAGGGCTTGTAAGTAAGCATTTTACCTGTTGTATTCGGCGCATGTGACAAATACATTTTGATTTGATCTGATCACATTTACTGTTTTGCTCCTTGATAATCTCGCCCTAGGTGAATTACTGTGTAGTGCTCAGGCAAATCGCTGATCATTTGACCCAAATTGATGGCAGATTGGTAGGATTCACTTCTTTCAATTAATGTCCCCGAAAGAGGGAGTGTGAAGAGATGGATGTCCTTGATGAACAATGTATTCATCAGAAGAGCACATCTGTGTGGTGTCTCTCTCTCTATCTCTCTCTCTCACACACACACACACACACACACACACACACACACACACACACACACACACACACACACACACACACACACACACACACACACACATATTGGATTTTTTTATTTGATTTATTTCACCTTTATTTAACCAGGTAGGCTAGTTGAGAACAAGTTCTCAATTGCAACTGCGACCTGGATGTCAAAAAGCTGCCGGGTAAAATGTAATCCTTTCATCAATTTAATAAATCATCAAATCGAAGGAAATCATTCGTGCTTGATTGAGCTCGCCTTGGACCAATAGAATACTCCCGAAACTCCAAAGCCCGCCCATCAGGGACACCTGGCAGGCTTGAGCAAACATTCAAAATATTTGTAATATTTCAAATAGTATTTGAACCCAGGTCTGTAAAAAGGGGAAATCACCTTTGAATAAATAGACACATGCATCTGTATTCACTGTTAGCCCGTACAATTCACCAGACACATGGCCTAGTCTGATCCCACCAGTGGAGGCTGCTGACGGCTCGTAGTAATGGCTGGAATGGAGTCAATGGAGTGATATTAAACGTGTGGTTTTCATGTTTCCATGTTGTTTATACCATTATCATTGTTGATACCATTACATTGATTCCATTCCAGCCATGACTATGAGCCGTCCTCCCCTCAGCAGTCTCCTCTGGTCCCCACTCGGCCGGGTCCGGCTGACACACTGCCATCACAGGAGCCCGTTTCATCTAGCGGTGAATAAAGAAGGAGCTGGGCTGGAATACTATCGAACCAGGAAAGCAGGGATGCTGCTGTAACTGTCAGTTAAAGTGACTGGCATTGTAATTGTGTCCTGATAGGACCAACCGAACACACTCACTCGCACGATCACTGCATAAACATGTATACACACACATATAAACGTGTGCGCACACACTCACATACCACACACACATACACACACACAAAAACACACACACACACCGTGCGTCCTATAATGGTCCCGTCTTTTAGGATTTATTTATACATCTCAACCAACCCCATACCGTTATTTGGAGTATTCAAATTCTTACCAAGGTGTGTGTGTGTAACGCTTGCTTAATTCCTCCCTCACACCAATTACTCCTCCACCTCCCCCTTTTACCACAATTTTCTTCTGCCGTCCATCTGTTTTTATCCACCTCCATCCCTCGTTCTCTCCATCTCCACCTCCATCCCTCGTTCTCTCCATCTCCACCTCCATCCCTCGTTCTCTCCATCTCCACCTCCATCCCTCGTTCTCTCCATCTCCACCTCCATCCCTCGTTCTCTCCATCTCCACCTCCATCCCTCGTTCTCTCCATCTCCATCCCTCATTCTCTCCATCTCCACCTCCATCCCTCGTTCTCTCCATCTCCACCTCCATCCCTCGTTCTCTCCATCTCCACCTCCATCCCTCGTTCTCTCCATCTCCATCCCTCATTCTCTCCATCTCCACCTCCATCCCTCGTTCTCTCCACCTCCATCCCTCGTTCTCTCCATCTCCACCTCCATCCCTCGTTCTCTCCACCTCCATCCCTCATTCTCTCCATCTCCACCTCCATCCCTCGTTCTCTCCATCTCCACCTCCATCCCTCGTTCTCTCCATCTCCATCCCTCATTCTCTCCATCTCCACCTCCATCCCTCGTTCTCTCCACCTCCATCCCTCATTCTCTCCATCTCCACCTCCATCCCTCGTTCTCTCCATCTCCACCTCCATCCCTCGTTCTCTCCACCTCCATCCCTCATTCTCTCCATCGCCACCTCCATCCCTCGTTCTCTCCACCTCCATCCCTCATTCTCTCCATCTCCACCTCCATCCCTCATTCTCTCCATCTCCAGCTCCATCCCTCATTCTCTCCATCTCTACCTCCATCCCTCGTTCTCTCCATCTCCACCTCCATCCCTCATTCTCTCCATCTCCACCTCCATCCCTCGTTCACTCCATCTTCACATTCATCCCTCATTCTCTCCATCTCCACCTCCATCCCTCGTTCTCTCCATCTCCACCTCCATCCCTCATTCTCTCCATCTCCACTTCCATCCCTCATTCTCTCCATCTCCACCTTCATGCCTTGTTCTCTCCACCTCCATCCCTCATTCTCTCCATCTACACCTCCATCTCCCCCTCATCCATCTGTTTCTCTCCATCTCCAACACCTTCCATCTGTTTCTCTCCATCTCCACCTCCATCCCTCGTTCTCTCCATCTCCACCGATTTCCAGCTGTTTCTCTACATTTCCACCTCCATCCCTCGTTCTCTCTACCTCCATCCCTCGTTCTCTCCATCTCCACCACCTTCCAGCTGTTTCTCTCCATTTCCACCTCCATCCCTCATTCTCTCCACCTCCATCCCTCATTCTTTCAATCTCCACCACCATCCCTCATTCTCTCCATCTCCACCTCCATCCCTCATTCTCCACCATCTTCCATCTGTTTCTCTCCATCTCCACCGCCATCACTTGTTCTCGCCATCTCGTTCTCACCTTCCATTTGTTTCTCTCCATATGCACCACCATCCCTAACAGTCCTGTTGCCCTCTCGGGCAGCTTTCACTTTGAGACTCACTCTGATTCCTGTCTGTCTGTCTGTCTGTCTGTCTGTCTGTCTGTCTGTCTGTCTGTCTGTCTGTCTGTCTGTCTGTCTGTCTGTCTGTCTGTCTGTCTGTCTGTCTGTCTGTCTGTCTGTCTGTCTGTCTGTCTGTCTGTCTGTCTGTCTGTCTGTCTGTCAGTACTGGCGGGTGGCCAGTGCTTGACGTCACCCCTTTTGTCAAGGACTAATGTCTCCCTCTACCCTCTGCCTCCTGTCGTGACCGCTGCGGTGTGGTGTAATTAAATGCTACCCATTTATAATGTGTCCTTCCTGGCTCTGCCGCACACCAAGGTGATGCTTGTCAGAGATGGCCGGCGACCTCTGCCCTTTGTTAAGCTTGTAGGGTGGTGCGACTGGTCGGGAGAAAGCAGAACAGGCGAAGTGATTCTCTCTCTCTCCCTCTCTCTCTCCTCCCCCCAACTCTCTCTCTCGCTCCCTCTCCCTCTCCCTCTGCGGCCAACCAGGCCCATCATAGCAGGGTCAGTCAGAGAGACAGATAGTGTACCCTCTGCAGTAGACAAAGTGGGCTGTAATAATGCCTACATTTAGGGGTCAGCTCTAAACAATTCCGCGCTGTCACTCTCCGCAGACCTTGTGTGCTCAACCTTATAGATGCTATGTTAATAAGAGGTGACAAAATAGGTTCTAGCACTTTATTCAGGAATATAACAACTGTGTTGCACAGCTTGGCTTTTTGCAGGTTGAAGTTTTATTAGTCACTTTTTGAGGTCTTGTCAGTTAAAAACAAACATACACTCAAACTGGACAATTTTATCTCAATCTATTTATTCAAAGACTCAATCATGGACACTCTTACTGACAGTTGTGACTGCTTCGCGTGATGTATTGTTGTCTCTACATTCTTGCCCTTTGTGCTGTTGTCTGTGCCCAATAATGTTTGTACCATGTTGTTGTCATGTGTTGCTGCCTTGCTATATTATTGTCTTGTAGGTCTCTCTTTATTTTTATATATATTTTTTTTAAATTTTAACTTTATTTAACCAGGCAAGTCAGTTAAGACTTAAATTCTTATTTTCAATGACGGCCTAGGAACAGTGGGTTAACTGCCTGTTCAGGGGCAGAACGACAGATTTGTACCTTGTCAGCTCGGGGATTTGAACTTGCAACCTTTCGGTTACTAGTCCAAAACTTTAACAACTAGGCTACCCTGTAGTGTTGTGTTTTCTCTCTTGTCGTGATGTGTGTTTTGTCCTATATTTATATGTTTATTTGTCATTTTTGTGTTTAATCCCAGCCCCTGTCCCCGCAGGAGGTCTTTTTCCTTTTGGTTGGCCGTCGTTGTAAATAATCATTTATTCTTAACTGACTTGCATGGTAAAATAAATGTTAAATAAAACAAAATAAAAATAATCACAAAAAGAATCATAATTATCACAATAATTTGGATCATTCTTGTAAACATTTAATGCTTTATGTGGTTTGAATGCTGTAACACAAAATAAAACAAAAGTCCCATTACTGATTATTAACCATTATTTATTCATATTACTTTCATAAAATATTTCAGATGTTGTATATATTACATCTTGTTTTATTTGATGACTTTATTATTTTATTTCAAGTCATCAACTCATCTCTATAGAGCTGCTGCTTATCCTGTCTGACAAAATCACTATTTTAGTAGTTCTTCTAAGTAAATAATACCTACTTTTATGACCGCTGAACACCAACTGTCAATCATTTAGATCATGTATTTTCACGTAGAGATTCCTCGCAAAGCAACTGCTCTCTATCCCTCTCAAAGTGCATGTCTCTTCTCCCTGTCCGTGTCTGCCCCACACTAGAGAGGAAGAGACAAGCGAGAGGTTTCATTTTCTGTGCAAAATCAGCCCAATGCGTTTCTAAGGGCTTATTTTGGATCTAAGCTTGGATCAAAGCCTTTCCGCCTTTGGGACAACGACTCCCATTGTTAGGCAGAAACATGAGCATCTCGTCGTAATATACAGATCTATGCCCTCTGGACAGTAGGCGCGCAATGCATTATGGTCATTGTAGTTAATTTTCTGCGCAAAACTATGTGGAATATTGGCTTTTTGGAAACTACAACTCCCAACTACATTGAACAGTTCGGGCTCTAGAGAAACAGCGCATGAAGCTCACAGAAATAAACCCAAATTAAATGGAATTCAAATAATTTAACCAATGTTGGCCAAATAGTTGTTTGATTAACCAAAATGTTTCGGTTTTTAAAATCAGCACTAAACAGGTATGTGTGAGCAACACATGGTATACACTGTCCAATGAAATGCTTACTTGCAGGTTCCTTCTGGACAATGCAACAACAATAGGAAATAACACAAGACAAGAATACGAACATAAAGGTATTGTCTCAGTAGAATATAATACATTTTTTAGCATAAGTATAATACAGGACGACAATTTATAGTGCAATATTTACACGTGTTTTTGGGAAGGAGGAATTGTGGGGGCAAGTGTTTAAACTCTGCAGTATTTAGCAATCATTATAAGAGTCTGGTAGCAGCAGTTGTGATGTGTGTTTAAACATTTGTTACTCCAGTTTCTTGCTTGACTATGTATTTATGAGCGACTGTCAGCCATTTTGTCTCCTCACTCACTCTGAGGGGAAGTGTTTTTATAGTCTCAACAACAGTGGATCTCTCTTGCCTGCCAGTGCCGGCAGGCAAGCTCAAGAAGAAAAGCCTTAACTCCTGATGAAAGACCAATGCCCGAGGGGTTGCTGGGAGGTTGGCCCTGGTTGGCTCAGGGGCTGCGCTGAGGTGTCAACAGTCGCTCCCGGCTGTCTGAACACCGTCTCTTTGGAGCAACCTGACTTAGAGCAAAGGCTCATGGGAAAGCTCCTCCTGGAGAGCGTTGTTGTCAGGCCAGTGTATTGGGTATCTTTTAATGTGGTCACTGGAGTCCGTCTGTAGCTCTCTACCTACAAAAATCATTGTCCTCCACAGTGGGCTCCAACTACAGGCGTCCAGATGCTTCCCATCCCAAACAGTTCAGAACAGTTGGTGCATATGATATAATGACAATATTTTGTTAGTTTTTGTTAGTTTTGACCTTCGACAAGAGTTTTGTTTGTGCACACAACATTTTTTTTCTCGTGGAAAGCCGAAGTTTGAAATACATCCCTTCTTTGGTGATTGGTCAACTGTAGGGGTTCTTCAATTAAGTGTTTGTTGTCATTCAACACTTTTTCATGCACATTTTTTCACTTGAGAACTACTGCACCAAACATCCTAGTTAGATGTAAAATTGTGCTACTGAGATATCTTAGATTAATTCAGACTATTTATAGTCCAATATATTGGCTAAATCAAATCAAATGTTATTGGTCACATACACATTGTTAGCAGATGTTATTGGTCACATACACACTGTTAGCAGATGTTATTGGTCACATACACACTGTTAGCAGATGTTATTGGTCACATACACATTGTTAGCAGATGTTATTGGTCACATACACATTGTTAGCAGATGTTATTGGTCACATACACATTGTTAGCAGATGTTATTGGTCACATACACATTGTTAGCAGATGTTATTGGTCACATACACATTGTTAGCAGATGTTATTGGTCACATACACATTGTTAGCAGATGTTATTGGTCACATACACATTGTTAGCAGATGTTATTGGTCACATACACACTGTTAGCAGATGTTATTGGTCACATACACACTGTTAGCAGATGTTATTGGTCACATACACACTGTTAGCAGATGTTATTGGTCACATACACATTGTTAGCAGATGTTATTGGTCACATACACACTGTTAGCAGATGTTATTGGTCACATACACATTGTTAGCAGATGTTATTGGTCACATACACACTGTTAGCAGATGTTATTGGTCACATACACACTGTTAGCAGATGTTATTGGTCACATACACACTGTTAGCAGATGTTATTGGTCACATACACATTGTTAGCAGATGTTATTGGTCACATACACATTGTTAGCAGATGTTATTGGTCACATACACATTGTTAGCAGATGTTATTGGTCACATACACATTGTTAGCAGATGTTATTGGTCACATACACATTGTTAGCAGATGTTATTGGTCACATACACATTGTTAGCAGATGTTATTGGTCACATACACACTGTTAGCAGATGTTATTGGTCACATACACATTGTTAGCAGATGTTATTGCGATTGTAGTGAAATGCTTATGCGTCTAGAACAGTGAAGCAGTATATAACAGGTAATGTCTAACAATTCCACAACAAAACCTAATGTCTAACAATTCCACAACAAAACCTAATGTCTAACAATTCCACAACAAAACCTAATATCTAACAATTCCACAACAAAACCTAATGTCTAACAATTCCACAACAAAACCTAATATCTAACAATTCCACAACAAAACCTAATGTCTAACAATTCCACAACAAAACCTAATATCTAACAAATTCCACAACAAAACCTAATATCTAACAAATTCCACAACAAAACCTAATATCTAACAAATTCCACAACAAAACCTAATATCTAACAAATTCCACAACAAAACCTAATATCTAACAAATTCCACAACAAAACCTAATATCTAACAAATTCCACAACAAAACCTAATATCTAACAAATTCCACAACAAAACCTAATATCTAACAAATTCCACAACAAAACTTAATACACACAATCTAGTAAAGGAATGGGATGAGAATATATAAGTATAAAATCTATGGATGAGCAGTGACAGAGCAGTTAAGATACAATAGATAGTAAAGAATAGATAGTGAAGGATACAGTATACAGTGTATACATATGAGATGAGTAATGCGAGACATAATGCGAGACATGTAAACATTCTTAAAGTGGTATTAAAGTAAATGATGTAAAAATTAAAGTGACTAGTGTTCCATTTATTAAAGTGGCCAATGATATCAGGTAGGTAGGCAGCCTGATGGCCTTGAGATAGAAGCTGTTTTTCAATCTGTCTCTCCCAGCTTTGATGCACCTGTACTGACCTCTCCTTCTGGATGATAGCGGGGTGAACAGGCTGTGGCTCGGGTGGTTATTGTCCTTTATGATATTTTTGGCCTTCCTGTGACATTGGGTGTTGTAGGTGTCCTGCAGGTCGTTTGCCCCCGGTGATGCGTTGTGCAGACCGCACCACCCTCTGGAGAGCCCTGCTGTCGTGGACAGTACAGTTGCTGTACCAGGCGGTGATACAGCCCGACAGGATGCTCTCAATTGTGCACCTGTAAAAGTTAGTGAGGGTTTTTGGTGACAAGCCACATTTTTTCAGCCTCCTGAGGTTGAAGAGGCGCTGTTGCGCCTTCTTCACCACACTGTCTGTGTGCGTGGACCATTTCAATTCATCAGTGATATGTACACAGAGGAACTTAAAACGTTTCACCTTCTCCACTGCTGTCTCGTCGTTGTGGATAGAGGGGTGCTCCCGTTGCTGTTTCCACGAACATCTCTTTCGTTTTGCTGACATTGAGTGAGGGGTTATTTTCCTGACAACACACTCCGAGGCCGCTCTGTACCATCACTCATTCATATATCTTTATGTACATATTATTTATCCCTTTACACTTGTGTGTATAAGGTAGTAGTTTTGGAATTGTTAGCTAGATTACTCGTTGGTTATTACTGCATTGTCGGAACTAGAAGCACAAGCATTTCGCTACATTCGCATTAACATCTGTTAACCATGTGTATGTGACAAATGAAATTGGATTTGATTTGATTTGAAACAAGGTTCTAGAGACTGTTGACATCTAGTGGAAGCCTTAGGAAGTGCAATATGACCCCATAGACACTTATATTGGATAGGCAATGAGTTGAAAAACTACAAACCTCAGATTTCCCACTTCCTGGTTGGATTTTTTCTCAGGTTTTTGCCAGCCAGTTCTGTTATATACTCACAGACATCATTCAAACAGTTTTAGAAACCTCAGGGTGTTTTCTATCCACATCTACTAATAATATGCATATATTAGCAACTGGGCTTGAGTAGCAGGCAGTTTACTCTGGGCACCTTATTCATCCAAGCTACTCAATACTGCCCCCCAGTCCCAAAGAAGTAACTGATGAGTTTGGAGGGTACTATGGTGTTGACTGCTGAGCTGTAGTCAATGAGCAGCATTCTTACATAGGTATTCCTCTTGTCCAGATGGGATAGGGCAGTGTGCAGTGTGATGGAGATTGCATCGTCTGTGGACCTATTGGGGCGGTAGCAAATTGGAGTGGGTCTAGTGTGACAGGTAGGGTGGAGGGGATATGGTCCTTGACTAGTCTCTCAATGCACTTCATGATGACAGAAGTGAGTGCTAAGGGGGGTATATTAATTTATTTCAGTTACCTCAGCTTTCTTGGGAACAGGAACAATGGTGGCCATCTTGAAGCATGTGGGGACAGCAGACTGGGATAGGGAGAGATTACATATGTCCGTAAACACACCAGCCAGCTGGTCTGAGCATCCACTGAGGATGCAACTAGAGATGCCGTCTGGGCCGGCAGCCTTGCGAGGTTTAACACGTTTAAATGTTTTACTCACGTCGGCCACGGAGAAGGAGAGCCCACAGTCTTTGTTAGCGGGCCACGTTGGTGGCACTGTATTGTCCTCAAAGCGTGCAAGGAAGTTGTTTCATTTGTCTGGAAGCAAGATGTCGATGTCCGTGATGGGGCTGGTTTTCTTTTTGTGATCCATGATTGTCTGTAGAACCTGCCCCATACTGTGGGGCAAAAAAGTATTTAGTCAGCCACCAATTGCGCCACTTAAAAAGACGAGAGAGGCCTGTAATTTTCATCAAAGGTACACTTCAACTATGACAGACAAAATTAGAAGAAAAAATCCAGAAAATCACATTGTAGGATTTTTTATGAATTTATTTGCAAATTATGGTGGAAAATAAGTATTTGGTCACCTACAAACAAGCACGATTTCTGGCTCTCTTTTAAGAGGCTCCTCTGTCCTCCACTCGTTACCTGTATTAATGGCACCTGTTTGAACTTGTTATCAGTATAAAAGACACCTGTCCACAACCTCAAACAGTCACACTCCAAACTCCACTATGGCCAAGACCAAAGAACTGTCAAAGGACACCAAAAACAAAATTGTAGACCTGCACCAGGCTGGGAAGACTGAATCTGCAATAGGTAAGCAGCTTGGTTTGAAGAAATCAACTGTGGGAGCAATTATTAGGAAATGGAAGACATACAAGACCACTGATAATCTCCCTTGATCTGGGGCTCCAGCAAGATCTCACCTTGTGGGGTCAAAATTATCACAATAACGGTGAGCAAAAATCCCAGAACCACACGGGGGGACCTAGTGAATTACCTGCAGAGAGCTGGGACCAAAGTAACAGCCTACCATCAGTAACACACTACGCCGCCAGGGACTCAAATCCTGCAGTACCAGACGTGTCCCCCTGCTTAAGCCAGTACATGTCCAGGCCCATCTGAAGTTTGCTAGAGAGCATTTGGATGATCCAGAAGAAGATTGGGAGAATGTCATATGGTCAGATGAC
This sequence comes from Oncorhynchus keta, assembly GCF_023373465.1. Lineage (NCBI taxonomy): Eukaryota > Metazoa > Chordata > Actinopteri > Salmoniformes > Salmonidae > Oncorhynchus > Oncorhynchus keta. The sequence continues at coordinate 46,499,921 of NC_068442.1, forward strand.
AATTACAGGACTCTCTCATCTTTTTAAGTGGGAGAACTTGCACAATTGGTGGCTGACTAAATACTTTTTTGCCCCACTGTATGTCTCTTGTTTGAGCCGTTGAAATGCGACTCCACTTTGTCTCTATACTGACGCTTTGCTTGTTTGATTGCCTTACGGTGGGAATTACTACACTGTTTGTATTCGGCCATGTTTCATGTCGCCTTGCCATGATTATATTCGGTGGTAAGTGCTTTCAGTTTGCGCAAATGCTGCCATCAATCCACGGTTTCTGGTTAGGGAAGGTTTTAATAGTCACAGTGTACAGCATCTCCTATACACTTCCTTATAAACCCGCTCACCGAGTCAGCGTATTCATCAATGTTATTGTCTGAGGTTACCCGGAACATATCCTAGTCCAAATGATCGAAGCAATCTTGAAGCGTGGATTCTGATTGGTCAAACCAGAGTTGGATAGACCTAAGCATGGGTGCTTCCTCTTTTAGTTTCTACCTTTAGTAGGGGAGCAACAAGATGTATTCACAGTTGGATTTGCCAAAAGGAGGGCGGGTTAGGTCCTTGTATGCATCGTAGCAATGGTCGAGCGTGTTACTCACTCGTGTACTGCATATCGATATGCTGTTAGAATTTAGGTAGCCTTGTTCTCAAATTAGCTTTGTTAAAATCCCCAGCTCCTGTAAATGCAGCCTCAGGATATATGGTTTCCAGTTTGCATAAAGTCCAGTGAAGTTCCTTGATGGCCTTCTTGTTATCCGCTTGCGGGGGGGATCTACACGGCTGTGACGATAACCGAGGAGAGTTCTCTTGGGAGATAATACGGTCGGCATATGATTGTGAGGAATTCTAAGTCAGGTGAACAAAATTACTTGAGTTATTGTATGTTGTTACAGTTACACCATGACTAGTTAATCATGAAACATACACCTCCGTCCTTCATCTTACCGGAAAGGTGTTTATTCCTGTAGACACGATGCACTGAAAATCCCATTGGCTGTACGGACTCCCATTGGCTGTACGGACTCCCATTGGCTGTACGGACAGCATGTCCCCAGCTAGCCATGTTTCCGTGAAACAGAGTATGTTACAATCCCAGATTTCTCTTTGGAAAGCCCTGATTTGGTCTACTTTGTTAACTAGGGACTGGACATTAGCAAGTTATATACTCAGGAGCGGTGGGTGGTGTGTGTGCATCCGGAGCCTCACTAGAAGACCGCTCCGGCACCCTCTCCTCCGGCGGCTTTGTTTTGGGTTGGCCTCTGGAATCAGTTCAAATGCCCTGGGAGGCGCAGACAAAGGATCCACTTTGGGAAAGTGGTATTCCTGGTCGTAGTGCTGGTTGTGCTGGTAAGTTGACGTCTCTCTGATATCCAATAGTTCCCCCCGGCTGTATGTAATAACACTTAAGGTTTTTTGGGCTAAAAATGTAAGAAATAAGGATGTGCCTAAGGATGTGCCTAGTCAATGGCTAGGCTATAGTGTGGGATCACATGCTAGCGCTAGTGGCTAAACGCTACAGCACACTATAAGGATAGAATACCAATACAGCTTCATAGCTGAAGTGTCGGCACTCACCTATCCTTACACTACAATACTGACTGTACATCACTCTGGAGAAGAGTATCTTCTACATGTAAATATTGGCCTGTTTTTAAAGAGGTACTCTGTGTTCATGAACACTGCGCAGTGCACATTACAAAGAACCAGTCAGTCAAAGGTAATGGATGGAGAGCAGCAAATGAGTTACGACAGGGGAGAAAAAAAGGAGGAGAGAGAGTAGAAGAAAGACCATAGACCACACAGATGTGCTCTTCTGTGTTCATCAAGGACATCCATCTCTTCACACTCCCTTTTTCAGGGACAGCATTGACCCCTGAAATCAATAAGGGTAGCATTTCTAGACTCTAAAATAGATATTTCTCTAAGGCAGTCTCTAGTTCACACACACACACACACACACACACACACACACACACACACACACACACACACACACACACACACACACACACACACACACACACACACACACACACACACACACACACACACACACACACACACACACACACACACACACACACACACACACACACACTAGTGTTATTATGAATAAGCCAGTGTGTCCTTGGTTACATGCGCCACATTCATCAGATAAAGACTCCTAAGCTCTGGAGGTAAATGCTAGTGACAAAGCTCACACACTGAAAAGACGATACGAACGAGCGTCACTCTTTACAATGCGCTTTCATTTTTAACATTAACAGGAATGAGCAGATGCTAGATTTAAAGGAATGCTGTAAAAATAATAATAATAAAAGAGTACAGTGTTCCACTAGCTGGGAGTTATCCCTGCAGTCAAACATGTCAGAAAAGCATCAATCCAGTTTCAATTGATTCTCATCTTTAAACTATTGCATAACTGCATAGGAACTGTTTTGTCATTAAATTGACCTTCTTTGTCTGTGAATCAGAGAAAATCGGGCATCACTATGTGCTATTTATTCATTCCTAGGTTCCAAATTCACAATTGAATTCAGTGGTTCGGTAGATTAGCCTAAATAGCTCTTGCATTGTGCCGTTAAGTGGCCCTGTCACACATTACGTCCCATTTGGAGTAATCAACAGGGTATTTTTCCATGCCTCGTTGCATTTGTTTGCATCACTTCACTTAATGGTTGAAAATGTGAGTATCTTAAATACGTCCCACCATTTTTTTTATTTTAATCCTACCCTGTGATGTCACAGAGAAGCCTTCTTTTAGGGCCTTTCTTCTTCTCTTTTCTCTTTTTAGGGCCTTTCTTCTTCTCTTTTAACCACTGATAATAGAAATGATATGTTTTCACATATGCAGACAGTGGTATAGCGCTGGAGTTAATGAATATAACTTTGAAAAGTGGCAGAATAGCCCTGTCACGTGTGCTCCCTCTCCGGCCTCTAGGTCACCAGGCTGCTCGTTATGGGGCACACCTGTCACCATCGTTACGCACATCAGCGCCTCATGACACTCACCTGGAATCCATCACCTCCTTGATTTACCTGCCCTATATATGTCACCCCCTTTGGTTCCTTCCCTATATATGTCACTCCCTTTGGTTCCTTCCCTATATATGTCACCCCCTTTGGTTCCTTCCCTATATATGTCACTCCCTTTGGTTCCTTCCCTATATATGTCACCCCCTTTGGTTCCTTCCCTATATATGTCACTCCCTTTGGTTCCTTCCCTATATATGTCACCCCTTTGGTTCCTTCCCTATATATGTCACTCCCTTTGGTTCCTTCCCTATATCTGTCCCTCCCTTTGGTTCCTTCCCTATATATGTCACTCCCTTTGGTTCCTTCCCTATATATGTCACCCCCTTTGGTTCCTTCCCTATATATGTCACTCCCTTTGGTTCCTTCCCTATATATGTCACTCCCTTTGGTTCCTTCCCTATATCTGTCCCTCCCTTTGGTTCCTTCCCTATATATGTCACTCCCTTTGGTTCCTTCCCTATATCTGTCCCTCCCTTTGGTTCCTTCCCTATATATGTCACTCCCTTTGGTTCCTTCCCTATATATGTCACCCCCTTTGGTTCCTTCCCTATATATGTCACTCCCTTTGGTTCCTTCCCTATATCTGTCCCTCCCTTTGGTTCCTTCCCTATATATGTCACTCCCTTTGGTTCCTTCCCTATATATGTCACCCCCTTTGGTTCCTTCCCTATATCTGTCCCTCCCTTTGGTTCCTTCCCTATATATGTCACTCCCTTTGGTTCCTTTCCTATATATGTCACCCCCTTTGGTTCCTTCCCTATATATGTCACTCCCTTTGGTTCCTTCCCTATATATGTCACCCCTTTTGGTTCCTTCCCTATATATGTCACTCCCTTTGGTTCCTTCCCTATATCTGTCGCCCCCTATATATGTCACTCCCTTTGGTTCCTTCCCTATATCTGTCCCTCCCTTTGGTTCCTTCCCTATATATGTCACTCCCTTTGGTTCCTTCCCTATATCTGTCCCTCCCTTTGGTTCCTTCCCTATATATGTCACTCCCTTTGGTTCCTTCCCTATATCTGTCACTCCCTTTGGTTCCTTCCCTGTATATGTCACTCCCTTTGGTTCCTTCCCTATATATGTCACTCCCTTTGGTTCCTTCCCTATATATGTCACTCCCTTTGGTTCCTTCCCTGTATATGTCACTCCCTTTGGTTCCTTCCCTGTATATGTCACCCCTTTGGTTCCTTCCCTATATATGTCACTCCCTTTGGTTCCTTCCCTGTATATGTCACCCCTTTGGTTCCTTCCCTATATATGTCACTCCCTTTGGTTCCTTCCCTATATATGTCACTCCCTTTGGTTCCTTCCCAGGCATTATTGTTTCAGTTTCATGTCTGTGCGTTGTTCGTGTTTCTTGCTTTGTATTATGGCTTAATTTATTTATTAAATGATTCACTCCCTGAACTTGCTTCCTGACTTCCAGTCACACATCACATGCCCTTTAATATGAATTCACCCATTTGTAAATTGCTCTGGATTAGAGCTTCTGCTAAATTACTAAAATGTGAACATGTAAAACCTTTTCTATAGTCCCCTTTATCTGGCAGACGGTGGGAATTAGCTGATGCTGTCTATCCAGTATGCTTGTATTTGCCTTGATAGAGTGGCGTTCATGAGGTAGTCTAGTCTAGGCTCTGAGTTCTTGTGAGAAGGGAGAAAGAGAGAGATGGGACAAACTGGTAGTACTTTAGCCCTGAGTGATTTATTAAAGGGCTAGTGGAAACAAGGGATTGTCTGCGGTTTTGTCTTTAGACCTGTGGCACTCAAGCATAGCAGATATTTATCACTCTGTAGAGCCATTTAGTACCACTGTCAAGTCCACAGCCTCACAGCCTGTTGCTAAGTGTCAGCACTGGCCACAATTTCCTGTGTTGATTGATCCAATTGGTTGAACACTTTAGGACCACTTCCTGCTTGTTTTCCAGTGACCCTGACGTTTCATAACAATCACTACTAGTGGTCTGTTCAACCACAGGTCTGTATCTCCTACTACCGAACTTCATAACCATACAGTAGACTTACTAAAGACACACACACACACAGGCATTATGCTGGCCTCCACAAAGTGTAGACCCATCTCAGAGTCTCTCAGACTCCCCATCATGGCAGGTCCCTCTTCTGCTTAACACAACACTCTCTGTTACCCCAATACTCTCGCTTATGTTTCCAGCTTCAACAGTACACTAATACAAAACAATACAAAACAATACACACAAATCCACAAAATAAAAATAATGGAATTAAGAAATATAGAAATATTAGAACAAGCAATGTCAGAGGCTGGAATATAAACCTATATGTACTGTATATGATGGTGTGTATGGAATATAAACCTATATGTACTGTATATGATGGTGTGTATGGAATATAAACCTATATGTACTGTATATGATGGTGTGTATGGAATATAAACCTATATGTACTGTATATGATGGTGTGTATGGAATATAAACCTATATGTACTGTATATGATGGTGTGTATGGAATATAAACCTATATGTACTGTATATGATGGTGTGTATGGAATATAAACCTATATGTACTGTATATGATGGTGTGTATGGAATATAAACCTATATGTACTGTATATGATGGTGTGTATGGAATATAAACCTATATGTACTGTATATGATGGTGTGTATGGAATATAAACCTATATGTACTGTATAGGATGGTGTGTATGGAATATAAACCTATATGTACTGTATAGGATGGTGTGTATGGAATATAAACCTATATGTACTGTATATGATGGTGTGTATGGAATATAAACCTATATGTACTGTATATGATGGTGTGTATGGAATATAAACCTATATGTACTGTATATGATGGTGTGTATGGAATATAAACCTATATGTACTGTATATGATGGTGTGTATGGAATATAAACCTATATGTACTGTATATGATGGTGTGTATGGAATATAAACCTATATGTACTGTATATGATGGTGTGTATGGAATATAAACCTATATGTACTGTATATGATGGTGTGTATGGAATATAAACCTATATGTACTGTATATGATGGTGTGTATGGAATATAAACCTATATGTACTGTATATGATGGTGTGTATGGAATATAAACCTATATGTACTGTATATGATGGTGTGTATGGAATATAAACCTATATGTACTGTATATGATGGTGTGTATGGAATATAAACCTATATGTACTGTATATGATGGTGTGTATGGAATATAAACCTATATGTACTGTATATGATGGTGTGTATGGAATATAAACCTATATGTACTGTATATGATGGTGTGTATGGAATATAAACCTATATGTACTGTATATGATGGTGTGTATAGACATTATGGACAGTATATGCATAATAAAGGTGTGTACAGTAGTAGTTACAGTGCCTTGCGAAAGTATTCAGCCCCCTTGAACTTTGCGACCTTTTGCCACATTTCAGGCTTCAAACATAAAGATATAAAACTGTATTTTTTTATGAAGAATCAACAACAAGTGGGACACAATCATGAAGTGGAACGACATTTATTGGATATTTCAAACTTTTTGAACAAATCAAAACTGAAAAATTGGGCGTGCAAAATTATTCAGCCCCTTTACTTTCAGTGCAGGAAACTCTCTCCAGAAGTTCAGTGAGGATCTCTGAATGATCCAATGTTGACCTAAATGACTAATGATGAAAAATACAATCCACCTGTGTGTAATCAAGTCTCCGTATAAATGCACCTGCACTGTGATAGTCTCAGAGGTCCGTTAAAAGCGCAGAGAGCATCATGAAGAACAAGGAACACACCAGGCAGGTCCGAGATACGGTTGTGAAGAAGTTTAAAGCCGGATTTGGATACAAAAATATTTCCCAAGCTTTAAACATCCCAAGGAGCACTGTGGAAGCGATAATATTGAAATGGAAGGAGTATCAGACCACTGCAAATCTACCAAGACCTGGCCGTCCCTCTAAACTTTCAGCTCATACAAGGAGAAGACTGATCAGAGATGCAGCCAAGAGGCCCATGATCACTCTGGATGAACTGCAGAGATCTACAGCTGAGGTGGGAGACTCTGTCCATAGGACAACAATCAGTCATATATTGCACAAATCTGGCCTTTATGGAAGAGTGGCAAGAAGAAGGCCATTTCTTAAAGATATCCATAAAAGTGTTGTTTAAAGTTTGCCACAAGCCACCTGGGAGACACACCAAACATGTGGAAGAAGGTGCTCTGGTCAGATGAAACCAAAATGGAACTTTTTGGCAACAATGCAAAACGTTATGTTTGGCGTAAAAGCAACACAGCTCATCACCCTGAATACACCATCCCCACTGTCAAACACGGTGGTGGCAGCATCATGGTTTGGGCCTGCTTTTCTTCAGCGGGGACAGGGAAGATGGTTAAAATTAATGGGAAGATGGATGGAGCCAAATACAGGACCATTCTGGAAGAAAACCTGATGGAGTCTGCAAAAGACCTTAGACTGGGACGGATATTTGTCTTCCAACAAGACAATGATCCAAAACATAAAGCAAAATCTACAATGGAATGGTTCAAAAATAAACATATCCAGGTGTTAGAATGGCCAAGTCAAAGTCCAGACCTGAATCCAATCGAGAATCTGTGGAAAGAACTGAAAACAGCTGTTCACAAATGCTCTCCATCCAACCTCACTGAGCTCGAGCTGTTTTGCAAGGAGGAATGGGAAAAAATGTCAGTCTCTCTATGTGCAAAACTGATAGAGACATACCCCAAGCGACTTACAGCTGTAATCGCAGCAAAAGGTGGCGCTACAAAGTATTAACTTAAGGGGGGTGAATAATTTTGCACGCCCAAATTTCAGTTTTTGATTTGTTAAAAAAGTTTGAAATATCCAATAAATGTTGTTCCACTTCATGTTTGTGTCCCACTTGTTGTTGATTCTTCACAAAAAAATACAGTTTTATATCTTTATGTTTGAAGCCTGAAATGTGGCAAAAGGTCGCAAAGTTCAAGGGGGCCGAATACTTTCGCAAGGCACTGTATATAAGATGAACCTTGACAAGGATATACTATATACGTATGAAGTGGATAAAAGAGTATGTAAACATTATTCAAGTGTTCAATGACTCTATGTACCAAGGCCAGCAGTCTCTAAGGTGCAGGGTAGAGTACCAGGTGGTAGCCGGCTAGTAACAGTGACTAAAGTTCAGGGTAGTGTACTGGGTGGAGGCCGGCTAGTTTTTGACTCTATTATAGTCTGATGGCCTGGAAGATCTCTCACTCTGTTTCTCACTCTCTGTCTCTGTGTCTCTCTCTCTGACTCTGTCTCTCTGTGTCTCTCTCTGTGTGTCTCTGTCTCTCTGTCTCTCTCTCACTGTCTGTTTCTCTCTCTCACTGTCTGTTTCTCGCTCTCTCTGTCTCTCTGTGTGTGTCTCTCTCTCTGTCTCTGTTTCTCTCTGTCTCTCTCTCACTGTCTGTTTCTCTCTCTCACTGTCTGTTTCTCGCTCTCTCTGTCTCTGTGTCTCTCTCTCTCTCTCACTGTCTGTTTCTCTCTCTCTCTCTGTCTCTCTCTGTCTCTCTCTCTCTCTGTCTCTCTCTCTGACTCTGTCTCTCTGTGTCTCTCTCTGTGTGTCTCTGTCTCTCTGTCTCTCTCTCACTGTCTGTTTCTCTCTCTCACTGTCTGTTTCTCGCTCTCTCTGTCTCTGTGTGTGTGTCTCTCTCTGTCTCTGTTTCTCTCTGTCTCTCTCTCACTGTCTGTTTCTCTCTCTCACTGTCTGTTTCTCGCTCTCTCTCTCTCTCTCTCTCTCTCTCTCTCTCACTGTCTGTTTCTCGCTCTCTCTGTCTTTGTGTGTCTCTCTCTGTCTCTGTCTCTGTCTCTCACTCTCTCTCCCCACTCATCTGGGAAAGGCATGTTTTTCTGAACCCTCGGGCAAAGTTTTTTTCTCATCAATGTTATTTATTTTTTACATGTGTTTGTGTGTGTGTGTATACTTGTGTGTACTTCCACGCTGTGCTTTGGCCCCTGCTCTCTTTCTGCATGCCTTGGTCCTCCCCTTCCTCTTTCTACCCATAATGCTCAGCTCCAGAACCAACATGTTAGCATCAATAATGCATAGATTAAGAGGCTCAGCATTTCAGAGAGAGCAGGCCTGACTTCTCCAGAAACACCAGGATCACAAGTTTTGTCATATGTGCAATAAGCGCTCCTTTATCAATAAAACATGATGCGCACAAGGACAAGTTTATATTTTGACATGACATAATGACTTTTAATCCCCTGCCAAAAACAAACATATTTTGTGCTACTCAAGGATAAAGGGAAATGCTGTGAATTTTGAGCGTTAGCCGTTATCGAGCAATTAGCGGTTTCCCCTCCACCTGCGTTCGATGAAGCAGTTTACGGCGAGGTTTTATCAATCGATTGGTGTCCATGTGAGCAGCATCTGACTGAAGCACTAGTCATCTCTCTTCCATCTTCAGGGGGAGGGTGTGGTGTGGCTGCTTTTAGCAGAGACCCCCCCCACCTGCCTACTAGACAGATGCAGAAACAGTGGGATTCCTCCACTTCCTCCCCACCCACCTGGCCTACTAGACAGATGCAGAAACAGTGGGATTCCTCCACTTCCTCCCACCATTTACATCCAGAACAATGAGGCTGTCACAGCAAACCATCCCCTTGACACTTCTACACTCCCCCTGTTTATCCTCCTCTTTCTCTCTCCATTTCTCTCTCTCTCCAATGACATCACCCGAAGAAAGGAAAACAAACGCATAAGGCCGTTTCAACACGAGAAAGAGAGGAGGAAGGGTGTGTGTGTGTGTGTGTATCCCTTTGTGTTGAGATGATGAGCTCAGGTTCTGACGGCCTATTGTTGTAGTAAAAGAGCTCTGCTGACTCCTCCCTCCCCAGAGTGTGTGCATGCTCTCTTGCGTGTGTGTGTGTGTGTGTGTGTGTGTGTGTGTGTGTGTGTGTGTGTGTGTGTGTGTGTGTGTGTGTGTGTGTGTGTGTGTGTGTGTGTGTGTGTGTGTGTGTGTGTGTGTGTGTGTGTGTGTGTGTGTGTGTGTGTGTGTGTGTGTGTGTGTGTGTGTGTGTGTGTGTGTGTGTGTGTGTGTGTGTGTGTGTGGAGGGGCCGTTAGGTGCGTGGAGACTTGGCAGGCGGTGTGGCGTGGTGCCTGGGTTGATGGGTTACACTGTAAGGTAAAGCTGCGAGAGACGGCCTGACTGGAGGTGTGTGTTGCAAAAACAATCATCCCCTTAGCTATGTACACGTGGAATAGACACATCAGGGTTGTCCCACTGGAAGTGGAATGGACTGATGATTTTGATTGGCATGTGATGCATACAGATGTAGGATCTTAATTTGAGTCCATTTGCTACAGCAGGAAAATAATCCTGCAGCAACAGGAAATGTTAAGGGAAAAATCTAGTCTGAAATTTGCAAGTGGAAATTACAAACTTCAGAAGCCTTTTTAAACCTCAAATATGCTACAAGCTTTAAATGTCCTGCATTGCATTTTGTGGGTAGTGTGTACATAGACTGTCTTCTCTTGAGAGCCAGGTCTGCCTACGGCCGGCTTTCTCAATAGCAAGGCTATGCTCACTGAGTCTGTACATAATCAAAGCTTTCCTTATGTTTAGGGTCAGTCACAGTGGTCAGGTAATCTGACACTGTGTACTCTCTGTTTAGGGTCAGTCACAGTGGTCAGGTAATCTGCCACTGTGTACTCTCTGTTTAGGGTCAGTCACAGTGGTCAGGTAATCTGACACTGTGTACTCTCTGTTTAGGGTCAGTCACAGTGGTCAGGTATTCTGCCACTGTGTACTCTCTGTTTAGGGTCAGTCACAGTGGTCAGGTAATCTGACACTGTGTACTCTCTGATTAGGGTCAGTCACAGTGGTCAGGTAATCTGCCACTGTGTACTCTCTGTTTAGGGTCAGTCACAGTGGTCAGGTAATCTGCCACTGTGTACTCTCTGTGTAGGGTCAGTCACAGTGGTCAGGTATTCTGCCACTGTGTACTCTCTGTTTAGGGTCAGTCACAGTGGTCAGGTAATCTGACACTGTGTACTCTCTGTTTAGGGTCAGTCACAGTGGTCAGGTATTCTGACACTGTGTACTCTCTGTTTAGGGTCAGTCACAGTGGTCAGGTAATCTGCCACTGTGTACTCTCTGTTTAGGGTCAGTCACAGTGGTCAGGTAATCTGACACTGTATACTCTCTGTTTAGGGTCAGTCACAGTGGTCAGGTATTCTGCCACTGTGTACTCTCTGTTTAGGGTCAGTCAAGGTGGTCAGGTAATCTGACACTGTGTCCTCTCTGTTTAGGGTCAGTCACAGTGGTCAGGTAATCTGACACTGTGTACTCTCTGATTAGGGTCAGTCACAGTGGTCAGGTATTCTGACACTGTGTACTCTCTGTTTAGGGTCAGTCACAGTGGTCAGGTAATCTGACACTGTGTACTCTCTATTTAGGGTCAGTCACAGTGGTCAGGTATTCTGACACTGTGTACTCTCTGTTTAGGGTCAGTCAAGGTGGTCAGGTAATCTGACACTGTGTACTCTCTGTGTAGGGTCAGTCACAGTGGTCAGGTATTCTGCCACTGTGTACTCTCTGTTTAGGGTCAGTCACAGTGGTCAGGTAATCTGACACTGTGTACTCTCTGTTTAGGGTCAGTCACAGTGGTCAGGTAATCTGACACTGTGTACTCTCTGTTTAGGGTCAGTCACAGTGGTCAGGTAATCTGACACTGTGTACTCTCTGTTTAGGGTCAGTCACAGTGGTCAGGTATTCTGCCACTGTGTACTCTCTGTTTAGGGTCAGTCACAGTGGTCAGGTAATCTGACACTGTGTACTCTCTGTTTAGGGTCAGTCACAGTGGTCAGGTAATCTGACACTGTGTACTCTCTGTTTAGGGTCAGTCACAGTGGTCAGGTATTCTGCCACTGTGTACTCTCTGTTTAGGGTCAGTCACAGTGGTCAGGTAATCTGACACTGTGTACTCTCTGTTTAGGGTCAGTCACAGTGGTCAGGTAATCTGACACTGTGTACTCTCTGTTTAGGGTCAGTCACAGTGGTCAGGTAATCTGACACTGTGTACTCTCTGTTTAGGGTCAGTCACAGTGGTCAGGTATTCTGCCACTGTGTACTCTCTGTTTAGGGTCAGTCACAGTGGTCAGGTAATCTGCCACTGTGTACTCTCTGTTTAGGGTCAGTCACAGTGGTCAGGTAATCTGACACTGTGTACTCTCTGTTTAGGGTCAGTCACAGTGGTCAGGTAATCTGACACTGTGTACTCTCTGTTTAGGGTCAGTCACAGTGGTCAGGTATTCTGCCACTGTGTACTCTCTGTTTAGGGCCAAATAGCATTCTAATTTGCTCTGTTTTTTTGTTAATTATTTCCAATGTGTCATGTAATTATTTTTTTGTTTTCTCATGATTTGGTTGGGTCTAATTGTGTTGCTGTCCAGGGGCTCTGTGGGGTGTGTTTGTGTTTGTGAACAGAGCCCCAGGACCAGCTTGCTGAGGTGACTCTTTGTTATGGAAGGTTTGTGAATCGCTTCCTTTTAGGTGGTTGTAGAATTGAACGGCTCTTTACTAGATTTTGATCAGTTGCGGGTATCGGCCTAATTCTGCTCTGCGTTTTATGTTGTACACAAGGGATATTTTTGCAGAATTCTGCACGCGGAGTCTCAATTTGGTGTTTGTCCCATTTTGTGAATTCTTGGTTGGTGAGCGGACCCCAGACCTCACAACCATAAACCGGCAATGGGTTCAAGGTTCAAGTATTTTTAGCGAGATCCTAATTGGTGTGTTGATTTTTATGTTCCCTTTGATGGCCGTTGTCTTGTCTCTCAGCTCGTTCACAGCTTTGTGGAAGTGACCTGTGGCGCTGATGTTTAGGCCGAGGTAGGAATAGTTTTTTGTGTGCTCTAGGGCAACGGTGTCGAGATGGAATTTGTATTTTGTGGTCCTGGCGACTGGACCTTCTTTGGAACATCATTATTTTGGTCTTACTGAGATTTACTGTCAGGGCCCAGGTCTGATAGGGCCCAGGTCTGTCAGGGCTCAGGTCTGTCAGGGCTCAGCTCTAACAGAATCTGTGCAGAAGATCTAGGTGCTGCTGTAGGCCCTCCTTGGTTGGTGACATAAGCACCAGATCATCAGCAAACAATAGACATTTGAATTCAGAATTTGACTCCCAATTTTACATTTGATCAGTACTCACAGGGCTCGGGTGTTCGACGTGGCAGACATTTCAACGGGTGCCCACTCACAGGGCTCGGGTGTTCGACGTGGCAGACATTTCAACGGGTGCCCACTCACAGGGCTCGGGTGTTCGACGTGGCAGACATTTCAACGGGTGCCCACTCACAGGGCTCGGGTGTTCGACGTGGCAGACATTTCAACGGGTGCCCACTCACAGGGCTCGGGTGTTCGACGTGGCAGACATTTCAACGGGTGCCCACTCACAGGGCTCGGGTGTTCGACGTGGCAGACATTTCAACGGGTGCCCACTCACAGGGCCCTGCCGCCATGCAAACACAGGAGCTGCGTCCCAAATGACATCCTAGTCTCTTTAAAATGCACTACTTTTGACCGGGGCCCATTGCTGCCTGAAATATCGCTGGGTACCCCCGTAATTACTCGATGTGCCGATGAGCAAATAATGAACAGATCGAGAGATTAAAGCCAGAAACTAATTATGAGATGTGAAAAGCAGTTGATTAGGATAGGTATGAGACCAGCCGTTATGAGATGTGAAAAGCAGTTGATTAGGATAGGTATGAGACCAGCCGTTATGAGATGTGAAAAGCAGTTGATTAGGATAGGTATGAGACCAGCCGTTATGAGATGTGAAAAGCAGTTGATTAGGATAGGTATGAGACCAGCCGTTATGAGATGTGAAAAGCAGTTGATTAGGATAGGTATGAGACCAGCCGTTATGACATGTGAAAAGCAGTTGATTAGGATGATATGGTATGAGACCAGCCGTTATGAGATGTGAAAAGCAGTTGATTAGGATAGGTATGAGACCAGCCGTTATGAGATGTGAAAAGCAGTTGATTAGGATAGGTATGAGACCAGCCGTTATGAGATGTGAAAAGCAGTTGATTAGGATAGGTATGAGACCAGCCGTTATGAGATGTGAAAAGCAGTTGATTAGGATGATATGGTATGAGACCAGCCGTTATGAGATGTGAAAAGCAGTTGATTAGGATAGGTATGAGACCAGCCGTTATGAGATGTGAAAAGCAGTTGATTAGGATAGGTATGAGACCAGCCGTTATGAGATGTGAAAAGCAGTTGATTAGGATGATATGGTATGAGACCAGCCGTTATGAGATGTGAAAAGCAGTTGATTAGGATAGGTATGAGACCAGCCGTTATGAAATGTGAAAAGCAGTTGATTAGGATGATATGGTATGAGACCAGCCGTTGTGAGATGTGAAAAGCAGTTGATTAGGATGATATGGTATGAGACCAGCCTTTATGAGATGTGAAAAGCATTTGATTAGGATAGGTATGAGACCAGCCGTTATGACATGTGAAAAGCAGTTGATTAGGATGATATGGTATGAGACCAGCCGTTATGAGATGTGAAAAGCAGTTGATTAGGATAGGTATGAGACCAGCCGTTATGAGATGTGAAAAGCAGTTGATTAGGATGATATGGTATGAGACCAGCCGTTGTGAGATGTGAAAAGCAGTTGATTAGGATAGGTATGAGACCAGCCGTTATGAGATGTGAAAAGCAGTTGATTAGGATAGGTATGAGACCAGCCGTTGTGAGATGTGAAAAGCAGTTGATTAGGATAGGTATGAGACCAGCCGTTATTAGATGTGAAAAGCAGTTGATTAGGATAATATGGTATGAGACCAGCCGTTATGACATGTGAAAAGCAGTTGATTAGGATGATATGGTATGAGACCAGCCGTTATGACATGTGAAAAGCAGTTGATTAGGATAGGTATGAGACCAGCCGTTATGACATGTGAAAAGCAGTTGATTAGGATAGGTATGAGACCAGCCGTTATGAGATGTGAAAAGCAGTTGAATAAGATAGGTATGAGACCAGCCGTTATGACATGTGAAAAGCAGTTGATTAGGATAGGTATGAGACCAGCCGTTATGAGATGTGAAAAGCAGTTGATTAGGATAGGTATGAGACCAGCCGTTATTAGATGTGAAAAGCAGTTGATTAGGATAGGTATGAGACCAGCCGTTATGAGATGTGAAAAGCAGTTGATTAGGATGATATGGTATGAGACCAGCCGTTATGAGATGTGAAAAGCAGTTGATTAGGATAGGTATGAGACCAGCCGTTATGAGATGTGAAAAGCAGTTGAATAGGATAGGTATGAGACCAGCCGTTATGAGATGTGAAAAGCAGTTGATTAGGATGATATGGTATGAGACCAGCCGTTGTGAGATGTGAAAAGCAGTTGATTAGGATAGGTATGAGACCAGCCGTTATGAGATGTGAAAAGCAGTTGATTAGGATAGGTATGAGACCAGCCGTTATGAGATGTGAAAAGCAGTTGAATAAGATAGGTATGAGACCAGCCGTTATGAGATGTGAAAAGCAGTTGATTAGGATGATATGGTATGAGACCAGCCGTTATGAGATGTGAAAAGCAGTTGATTAGGATGATATGGTATGAGACCAGCCGTTATGAGATGTGAAAAGCAGTTGATTAGGATGATATGGTATGAGACCAGCCGTTGTGAGATGTGAAAAGCAGTTGATTAGGATAGGTATGAGACCAGCCGTTATGACATGTGAAAAGCAGTTGATTAGGATGATATGGTATGAGACCAGCCGTTATGAGATGTGAAAAGCAGTTGATTAGGATGATATGGTATGAGACCAGCCGTTATGAGATGTGAAAAGCAGTTGATTAGGATAGGTATGAGACCAGCCGTTATGACATGTGAAAAGCAGTTGATTAGGATGATATGGTATGAGACCAGCCGTTATGAGATGTGAAAAGCAGTTGATTAGGATAGGTATGAGACCAGCCGTTATGAGATGTGAAAAGCAGTTGATTAGGATAGGTATGAGACCAGCCGTTGTGAGATGTGAAAAGCAGTTGAATAAGATAGGTATGAGACCAGCCGTTATGAGATGTGAAAAGCAGTTGATTAGGATAGGTATGAGACCAGCCGTTATGAGATGTGAAAAGCAGTTGATTAGGATAGGTATGAGACCAGCCGTTATGAGATGTGAAAAGCAGTTGATTAGGATAGGTATGAGACCAGCCGTTATGACATGTGAAAAGCAGTTGATTAGGATGATATGGTATGAGACCAGCCGTTATGAGATGTGAAAAGCAGTTGATTAGGATAGGTATGAGACCAGCCGTTATGACATGTGAAAAGCAGTTGATTAGGATAGGTATGAGACCAGCCGTTGTGAGATGTGAAAAGCAGTTGATTAGGATGATATGGTATGAGACCAGCCGTTATGAAATGTGAAAAGCAGTTGATTAGGATAGGTATGAGACCAGCCGTTATGAGATGTGAAAAGCAGTTGATTAGGATAGGTATGAGACCAGCCGTTATAAGATGTGAAAAGCCGTTATGAGATGTGAAAAGCAGTTGATTAGGATAGGTATGAGACCAGCCGTTATGAGATGTGAAAAGCAGTTGATTAGGATGATATGGTATGAGACCAGCCGTTATGAGATGTGAAAAGCAGTTGATTAGGATAGGTATGAGACCAGCCGTTATGAGATGTGGAAAGCAGTTGATTAGGATAGGTATGAGACCAGCCGTTATGAGATGTGAAAAGCAGTTAATTAGGATGATATGGTATGAGACCAGCCGTTATGAGATGTGAAAAGCAGTTGATTAGGATAGGTATGAGACCAGCCGTTATGAGATGTGAAAAGCAGTTGATTAGGATAGGTATGAGACCAGCCGTTATGAGATGTGAAAAGCAGTTGATTAGGATAGGTATGAGACCAGCCGTTATGAGATGTGAAAAGCAGTTGATTAGGATGATATGGTATGAGACCAGCCGTTATGAGATGTGAAAAGCAGTTGATTAGGATAGGTATGAGACCAGCCGTTATGAGATGTGAAAAGCAGTTGATTAGGATGATATGGTATGAGACCAGCCGTTGTGAGATGTGAAAAGCAGTTGATTAGGATAATATGGTATGAGACCAGCCTTTATGAGATGTGAAAAGCATTTGATTAGGATAGGTATGAGACCAGCCGTTATGACATGTGAAAAGCAGTTGATTAGGATGATATGGTATGAGACCAGCCTTTATGAGATGTGAAAAGCATTTGATTAGGATAGGTATGAGACCAGCCGTTGTGAGAGTCCCTTCTTGGTCCATGCTGGTGTGAAGAGATGGTTCTAGTGTCCATGCATATGAGCCTTGTGGACCAGCTAGCACACATCTTTTATTTGTAATTTTTTATTTTACCTTTATTTAACCAGGTAGGCTAGTTGAGAACAAGTTCTCATTTACAACTGCGACCTGGCCAAGATAAAATAAAGCAATGCGACACAAACAACAACACAGAGTTACACATGGGATAAACAAACGTACAGTCAATAACACAATAGAAAACAGTGCGTGCAAATGGAGGTAAGGCAATAAATAGGCCATAGTAGCGAAGTAATTACAATTTAGCAAATGAACACTGGAGTGATTGATGTACAGATGATGATGTGCAAGTAGAAATACTGGTGTGCAAAAGAGCAAAAAAGTAAATAAAAACAATATGGGGATGAGGTAGGTAGATTGGTTGGGCTATTTATAGATGTGCTGTGGACAGCTGCAGTGATCGGTTAGATGCTCAGATAGCTGACGTTTAAAGTTAGTGAGGGAGATGTAAGTCTCCAACTTCAGCGATTTTTACAATTCATTCCAGTCATTGGCAGCAGAGAACTGGAAGGAAAGGTGGCCAAAGGAGGTGTTGGCTTTGGGGATGACCAGTGAGATATACCTGCAGGAACGTGTGCTACGGGTGGGTGTTGTTACCGTGACCAGTGAGCTGAGATCTAATGTGAAAACGTGTGGTGTGGCAATGTGCGCTGAACAACGTGCACAATGGTGACCTTCGTTGAGGCAGAAGACATTTTGAACAGTGAAGAGTAGTGTGTTGTATTTAACTGGGATGTGTTGTGACAGCCGTTGAAACAGACTCACTTTTAAAATATTTGAATTCAGAATTGGTGATATCTCTCATCTCCTCCTTTCCTCTCTTCCCCTCCTCTCCTCCTCCTCACTTCCCCTCCTCCTCTCTTCCTTTCTTCCTTCCGGCAGAGACATCCTGTTTGAAGACCACAGCCTTCTCTTCGTGGGGCCTCGGCACTCCAGCCAGGTCAAAGGTCGCCCCGGAGCAAGATGGCCGCCGGCGGTCCACCCTGCCTCCGTCTGCCGGCCCTGCTGCCCCTCAACACTCTGTTGCTCTGTATGCTGCTTACTGGCTTCCATGCCTTATGTGAGTGCCACTCTAACACGTGTGTGTGTGTGTGTGTGTGTGTGTGTGTGTGTGTGTGTGTGTGTGTGTGTGTGTGTGTGTGTGTGTGTGTGTGTGTGTGTGTGTGTGTGTGTGTGTTTTGTATGTACTGAGCCAGCACAATTGACCTTATATCTCATTTTTTTCGGTTCAAAT
The DNA here is from genome assembly GCF_023373465.1 of Oncorhynchus keta. Lineage (NCBI taxonomy): Eukaryota > Metazoa > Chordata > Actinopteri > Salmoniformes > Salmonidae > Oncorhynchus > Oncorhynchus keta. Next base: position 46,518,554 of record NC_068442.1, read on the forward strand.
GTACTTTCAGTGTTTTGCTGTGTATCACCTATTTTCTGAATTTGTTTTCACTTTTTGACCTATTTAATATTTTATTCACTTTTATTTTATGTCACATTGTACACTATATATACAAAAGTATGTGAACACCCCTTCAAATGAGAGGATTCTGCTCGGATGTATAGGTGTATTGAATTGGTGTAAGATGTATAGAATCGAGCACACAGCCATGCAGTCTCCATAGGAAAACATTGGCAGTAGTATGGCCTAACTTAAGAACTCAGTGACTTTCAAGCTCACAGAACGGGACCGCCGAGTGCTGAAGCGTGTAATGTTCTCTGTTGCAAAACTCACTACTGAGTTCCAAACTGCATCTTGAAGAAACATCAGCACAATAACTGTTTGTCAAGAGCGTCATCAAATGGATTTCCATGGCCAAGCAGCCGCACACAAGCCTAAGATCACCATGCACAATGCCAAGCATCGGCTGGAGTGGTGTAAAGCTCACCGCCATTGGACTCTGGAGCAGTGGAAATGCGGTCTCTCAAGTGATGAATCACTCATCACCATCTGGCAGTCTGACGGACAAATCTGGGTTTGGTGGATGCCAGAAGAACGCTACCTGCCCCAATGCGTAGTGCCAACTGTAAAGTTAGGTGGAAGAGGAATAATGGTGTGGGGCTGTTTTCCATGGTTCAGGCCAAACGTGTAAGTCAGATAAGAATGTATGTCTGTTTGCCTCTACACATCCATCTTCTTAGTCTATCTGTGTGTCGTCCCATCTCTCCCCATACCACGGCTTTGCCAAATGACATACCATCCTCTATCTAGTAGTGATGGGGGAAAATACGATACAGTTATAGGTAGCATTAACTAACGTCAACTAGCGCTAGTCGGCTGTACCTGCACAAAACTGTATTTTTCATCCTACAGCTTGTTTTCCATCTTCTTTTTAATAAATGGTGAGCCAACATTTTCAGAACTTTTATTTCAATGACTGATCAAAACTAATTTTCTCATACTCTCTCATTTCTCTGCAGCAGACATATAGTGAACAACATGTTTGGACCATAAAATTGCAATAAAATAGTTGTATCGAATCGCAATACATACAGTTGAAGTCGGAAGTTTACATACACTTACGTTGGAGTCATTAAAACTCCTTTTTCAACCACTCCACACATTTCTTGTTAACAAAATATAGTTTTGGCAAGTCGGTTGGGACATCTACTTGTGCATGACACAAGTCATTTCTTTGTAAACAATTGTTTACAGACAGATTATTTCACTTATAATTCACTGTATCACAATTCCAGTGGGTCAGAAGTTTACATACACTTAGTTAGACTGTGCCTTTAAACAGTTTGGAAAATTCTAGAAAAGAATGTCATGGCTTTAGAAGCTTCTGATAGGCTTATTGACATAATGAACATGAACATACTTTGGTGCAAAAAGTGCAAATCAATCCCAAAACAACAGCAAAGGACCTTGTGAAGATGCTGGAGGAAACAGGTACAAAAGTATCTATATCCACAGTAAAACGAGTCCTATGTTGACATAACCTGAAAGGCCGCTCAGCAAGGAAAAAGCCACTGCTCCAAAACTGCCATAAAAAAGCCAGACTACAGTTTGCAACTGCACATGGGGACAAAGATAGTAATTTATGGAGAAATGTCCTCTGGTCCGATGAAACAAAAATAGAACTGTTTGGCCATAATGACCATGGAGGAAAAAGGGGGATGCTTGCAACCTGAAGAACATCATCCCAACCATGAAGCACAGGAGTTGCAGCATTATGTTTTGGGGGTGCTTTGCTGCAGGAGGGACTGGTGCACTTCACAAAATAGATGGCATCATTAGGAGGGAAATTATGTGGATATATTGAAGCAACATCTCAAGATATCAGTCAGGAAGTTAAAGCTTAGTCGCAAATGAGTCTTCCAAATGGACTATGACCCCAAGCATACTTCCAAAGTTGTGGCAAAATGGCTTAAGGACAACAAAGTCAAGGTATTGGAGTGGCCATCACAAAGCCCTGACCTCAATCCTGTAGAAAATGTGTGAAAAGACCTGAAAAAGTGTGTGCGAGCAAGGAGGCCTCTCAAACCTGACTCAGTTACACCAGCTCTGTCAGGAGGAATGGGCCAAAATTCAACCAACTTTTTGTGGAAAGCTTGTGGAAGGCTACCCAAAATGTTTGACCCAAGTTAAGCAATTTAGAGTCAATGCTACCAAATACTATTTGAGTGTATGTAAACTTCTGACCCACTGAGAATGTGATGAAAGAAATACACGCTGAAATCAATCATTCTCTCTACTATTATTCTGACATTTCACATTCTTAAAATAAAGTGGTGATCCCACCTGACCTAAGACAGGGAATTTTTACTCTGATTAAATTTCAGGAATTGTGAAAAACTGAGTTTAAATGTATTTGGCTAAGGTGTATGTAAACGTCAGACTTCAACTGTATATAATCAGTACCTAAGTATTGTTAGGATCTGAACAGAGTAAAAACTCACTTGAGATTTACCCCTTAGGACTTAACCTTCGCAGGAACCACCCTGCTCAGGCTTACCTTCCAGGATTTAACCTATACCATAAATCCAAGACCGGTCGTAACACAGTGCGACTGCTGAATAAGCTCAGGCTTTCTAGGTCGGTATCCTATCGTTTGTATTCAGCCTATGACTCTCATCTCCCCAAGATGTCAGAATGAGTAGTAACAGGTGTAGGAACTGTGCCTACCTTGTTTTTGGTTCTGTCTCCTGCTCCACTGATTTGAACTCTCAAGTTCGACTGTAAATCGTGGTGAATCCTGCCGACAACGGCAATAATAAGGTTCTGAACAAACAGAGTAAAAACTCATGGACGACTAGAAAAAGCTCAAACCAAGTTTATTCAACCACTGGGTCATACAGCCACAAAGATAACATACAAGTCACAGAAGCACATCTTTTATATCTTCCAAATAGGCGGTGTCACCTCCTTGCATGTCTAAGATAACCAATCCTTCTTTTGTGTTAGGCAGAAACATATTAGATTCCTCTTACTGGTATTGTCATGGCCCTGCCTAACTCTAGGACCCTCATGGGCGTGGAAGTGAGAATGTATTTGTGAGATAGGACTGTAATCAGATGTTCTTCAATGTGGGCCACTGTGGCCCCTCTTCCAGCTGTATCGAGTACATTTTCACATTGCTCATGGTCCCGGTTCCTGGCCTGCCTTATCAAGAACTGAAACTAGACTGTTACCCTTTGACTCCCTCCTTAGGAGCATTCATATTGAATAATATATTTGAACAGAATATGAACTTTCTACACTTCCCCTTTTCTCACTCAGTAACTTTCCTCGACACTCAGTAACTTTCCACACACCAAGTTCCTCTTTACACTTCATTGACCCTGATCTGATCAATCGGAATCCACGCTTCAAGACTGTTTCGATCACTCGGACTGGGATATGTTCAGGGTAGCTTCAGAAAATAATTGTGACACATATACCGATACAGTGAATGAGTTTATCAGGAAGTGCATAGGAGATGTTGTACTCACTGTGACTGTTAAAACCTACCCCAACCAGAAACTGTGGATAGATGGGAGCATTCGTGCAAAACTGAAAGCGCGAACCACCACATTTTACCAGGGTATGAAGACTGGGAATATGGAAGAATACAAACAGTGTAGTTATTCCCTCCACAAAGCAATCAAGCAGACTAAACCAATCAATCAATCAAATGTATTTATAAAGTCCTTCTTACATCAGCTGATGTCACAAAGAAACCCAGCCTAAAACCTCAAACAGCAAGCAATGCAGGTGTAGAAGCACGGTGTCTCGGGAAAAAACTCCCTAGAGAGGTCGGAACCTAGAGAGGAACCAGGCTATGAGGGGTGGCCAGTCCTCTTCTGGCTGTGCCGGGTGGAGATTATAACAGAACATGGCCACGATGTTCAAATGTTCATAGATGAACAGCAGGGTCAAATAATAATAATTACAGTGGTTGTAGAGGGCGTAATAGATCAGCACCTCAGGAGTAAATATCAGTTGGCTTTTCATAGCCAATCATTCAGAGTATCTCTACCGCTCCTGCTGTCTCTAGAGAGTTGAAAACAGCAGGTCTGGGACAGGTAGCACGTCCGGTGAACAGGTCAGGGTTCCATAGCCGCAGGCAGAACAGTTGAAACTGGAGCAGCAGCACGACCAGGTGAACTGTGGACAGCAAGGAGTCATCAGGCTAGGTAGTCCTGAGGCATGGTCCTAGGGCTCATGTCCTCTGAGAGAAAGAAAGAGAGAATTAAAGAGAGCATACTTAAATTCACACAGGACACCGGATAAGACATTGGAAATACTCCAGATATAACAGACTGGCCCTGGCCCGCCAACACATAAACTACTGTAGCATAAATACTGGAGGCTGAGACAGGAGGGGTCGGGAAGCACTGTGGCCCCGGACAGGCAGGATATAACCCAAACCACTTTGACAAAGCACAGCCCCCACACCACTAAACAGATATCTTCAACTGCCAACTTACCTTCCTGAGACCGAGTATAGCCCACGAAGATCTCCCTCACGGCAGGAACCCAAGAGGGGGTGCCAACCCGGACAAGAAGATCACGTCAGTGACTCAACACACTCAAGTGATGCACCCCTCCTTGGGACGGCATGGAGGAGCACCAGTAAGCCAGTGACTCAGCCCCTGTAATAGGGTTAGAGGAAGAGAATCCCAGTGGAGAGAGGGGAACCGGCCAGGCAGAGACAGCAAGGCCGGTTTGTTGCTCCAGTGCCTTTCCATTCACGTTCACACTCCTGGGCCAGACTACACTCAATCATATGACCCACTGAAGAGATGAGTCTTCAATAAAGACTTAAAGATTGGGACCGGATCTGCATCTCTCACATGAATAGGCAGACCATTCCATAAAAATTGAGCTCTATAGGAGAAAGCCCTGCCTCCAGCTTAGAAATTCTAGGGACAGTAAGGAGACCTGTTGATTTACAGTTGATTTGTCAAAACCATCTACAGAGACAAACTGATAGCTTTCCGACAGATAAGATCTAAACCAGGCCAGAACTTGTTTGGCTAGACCAATTTGGGTTTTCAATCTCTCCAAAATAATGTAGTGATCGATGGTATCAAAAGCAACACTAAGGTCTGGGAGCACGAGGACAGATGCAGAGCCTCGGTCTGATGCCATTAAAAGGTAATATACCACCTTCACAAGTGCACTCTCAGTGCTATGATAGTACAGGGACAATGGTGGCCATATTGAATCATGTGGGGACAACAGACTGGGATAGGGAGAGTCCGTATAGGGACAAAGTTTAGTACAGTTCAACGGCTCAGACACAAGACATATGTGGCAGGGTCTACAGACAATGACGGACACCGACGTCTTCCTTCCGGACAGGCTGAACACCATCTTCGCTCGTTTTTGAGGATAATACAGTGCCACTGACACGACCTGCTATCAGGGACTGTGAGCTCTCTTTCACCGTGGCCAACGTGAGTAGGACATTTAAACGTGTTAACTCTCGCTTGGCTTCCGGCCTAGCCGCTTCCTCAAAGCATGCGCAGACCAGCTGGTGGTGTGTTTACAGATATATTCAATCTCTCCCTATCCGAGTCTGTTGTCCCCACATGCTTCAAGATTGCCACCATTGTCCCTGTATATCTAAGAAAGCAAAGGTAATTTAACTAAATTAATATTGCCCCGTAACACTCACTTCTGTCTTCATGAAGTACTTACCGCCCCAATAGATCCACAGACGATGCAATCGCCACCACACTGCACACTGCTCTGTCCCATATGGACAAGAGGCATACCTATGTAAGAATGCTGCCCTGTGCAACTGCGTCCTGGCCTTCCTGACGGTTCACCCCCAGGTGCTGAATGTAGGAAACAACGCCTCTTCGCTAATCCTCAACACTGGGGCCCCACAAGGGTGCGTGCTCAGCCCCCTTCTGTACTCCCTGTTCACCCATGACTGCGTGGCCAAGCACGCCTCCAACTCAATCATCAAATTTGCAGACGACACAACAGTAGTAGGCTTGATTACCCACAACAATGAAACAGTCTACAGGGAGGAGGTGAAACCTCTAGGAGTGTGGTGCCAGGATAATAACCTCTCATTCAACGTCAACAAAACTAAGGAGATTATCGTGGACTTCAGGAAACAGCAGAGGGAGCACCCACCTATCCATATCGATGGGACTGCAGTGGAGAAGGTGGAAAGCGTCAAGTTCCTCGATGAACACATCACTGACAAGCTGAAATGGTCCACCCACTCAGACAGTGTGGTGAAGAAGGCGCAACAGCACCTCTTCAACCTCAGGAGGCTAAAGAAATTTGGCTTAACACCTAAAACCCTCACAAACTTTTACAGATGCACAGTTGAGAGCATCCTGTCGGGCTGTATCACTGCCTGGTACGGCAACTGCAACGCCCACAACCACAAAGCTCTCCAGAGGGTGGTGCGGTCTGCCCAATGCATTACCGGAAGGCAAACTTCTCGCCCTCCAGGACACTTACAGCACCCAATGCCATATGAATGCCAAAAATATTGTCAATGACGTCAACCACCTGAGCCACTGTCTGTTCACCCCGCTATCATCCAAAAGGCGAGGTCAGTACAGGTGCATCAAAGCTGGGACAGAGAGACTGAAAAACAGCTTCTATCTCAGGGCAATCAGACTGCTAAACAGCCATCACTAGCACATCACAGGTGGCTGCCTATAGACATAGATTAGGAATCACTGGCCAATTTTAGAAATGGATCTCTAGCCACTTAAATAATGTTTCTGTATCTAGCATTACTCATCTCATATATATATAAACTGTATCTTAGAGGCCAATGCCGCTCTGACATGTATGTATCCTTCATCCATTCATTCCTTACATGTTTGTGTATTTTGTGTATTTTGTGTATATGTTGTGAAACTGGTAGATATTACTACACTGTCAGATGTATGTGTATTTTGTGTATATGTTGTGAAACTGGTAGATATTACTTGTTAGATGTTACTACACTGTCAGAGCTAGAAGCACAAGCATTTCGCTACACCCGCAATAAACATCTGTTAATTAAATACGTGTATGTGACCAATACATTTGATTTGATTTTACATTTAACATATAGTGTATATTCCTTATGCATATACAGTGATCTGTACATTCTAGTATGGTAACAATAATAACAATTTCGAGCTAAACTCCAACAGTATGGTGATAATATTGTGAGGTCCCTGGCAATTCCCATCCCTACTATATAGTGCACTACTCAAAAGTAGTGCACTACTCAAAAGACCTACCCCATCTCTTCTCCTATTACGAACGTTGTCGGCTCTCTTATCCCACAGCTCCCAGTTCAGATTTGTTCTGTACCATGTTCCACTAAATTGGATTTATAGACGCATTAGGAAAACAAAACATAGGGAGTGCAGAGAGAAATAAAATAGGGAGAGATGGAGGGAGAGATGAAGGGAGAGATGGAGGGAGAGATGAAGGGAGAGATGGAGAGAGAGATGGAGAGAGAGATGAAGGGAGAGATGGAGAGAGAGATGGAGAGAGAGATGAAGGGAGAGATGGAGGGAGAGATGGAGGGAGAGATTAAGGGAGAGATGGAGGGAGAGGTGAAGGGAGAGATAATATCTCAAAAGTTACCTGTAAACTTTGCCAAAATATTTCAAACTACTTTTGTAATACAACTTTGGGTATTTTTTTAACGTAAATAATCGCTCAAATTGAAGACAGAATGATCTGTGTTCAATACAGGAAGAAAACAAACTGAAACATGCTTTCTGGTCACGCGCCTCTATCTAACAGTACACATGAAGTGACACTCATTCAAGATGGCCGTACGTCTTCATTACACAAAGGAATAACCTCAACCAATTTCTAAAGACTGTTGACATCCAGTGGAAGCGATAGGAACTGCAAGAAGGTCCCTTAGAAATCTGGATTCCCAATGAAAGTACATTGAAAAGAGAGTGACCTCAAACAAAAATAATCGGAATGGTTTGTCGTCAGGGTTTGTCCTGCTAAATAGGTTCTGTTATACTCACAGGCATGATTCAAACAGTTTTAGAAACTTCAGAGTGCTTTCTATCCAAATCGAATAATATGCATATCTTATAATATCATATAATACTAATAATATGCATATCTTATCTTCTGGGGATGAGTAGCAGGCAGTTGAATTTGGGCATGCATTTAATCCGGACGTGAAAATACTTCCCCCTGTCACCAAGAAGTTAATCTCCCATCTTTCCCCTGTCTCCTCCTCATCTCCCATCTTTCCCCTGTCTCATCTTCATCTCCCATCTTTCCCCTGTCTCCTCCTCATCTCCCATCTTTCCCCTGTCTCATCTTCATCTCCCATCTTTCCCCTGTCTCCTCCTTATCTCCCATCTTTCCCCTGTCTCCTCCTCATCTCCCATCTTTCCCCTGTCTCATCTTCATCTCCCATCTTTCCCCTGTCTCCTCCTCATCTCCCATCTTTCCCCTGTCTCCTCCTCATCTCCCATCTTTCCCCTGTCTCATCTTCATCTCCCATCTTTCCCCTGTCTCCTCCTCATCTCCCATCTTTCCCCTGTCTCCTCCTCATCTCCCATCTTTCCCCTGTCTCCTCCTCATCTCCCATCTTTCCCCTGTCTCCTCCTCATCTCCCATCTTTCCCCTGTCTCATCTTCATCTCCCATCTTTCCCCTGTCTCCTCCTCATCTCCCATCTTTCCCCAGTCTCATCTTCATCTCCCATCTTTCCCCTGTCTCCTCCTCATCTCCCATCTTTCCCCTGTCTCCTCCTTATCTCCCATCTTTCCCCTGTCTCCTCCTCATCTCCCATCTTTCCCCAGTCTCATCTTCATCTCCCATCTTTCCCCTGTCTCATCTTCATCTCCCATCTTTCCCCTGTCTCCTCCTCATCTCCCATCTTTCCCCTGTCTCATCTTCATCTCCCATCTTTCCCCTGTCTCCTCCTCATCTCCCATCTTTCCCCTGTCTCCTCCTCATCTCCCATCTTTCCCCTGTCTCATCTTCATCTCCCATCTTTCCCCTGTCTCCTCCTAATCTCCCATCTTTCCCCTGTCTCCTCCTCATCTCCCATCTTTCCCCTGTCTCATCTTCATCTCCCATCTTTCCCCTGTCTCCTCCTCATCTCCCATCTTTCCCCAGTCTCATCTTCATCTCCCATCTTTCCCCTGTCTCCTCCTCATCTCCCATCTTTCCCCTGTCTCCTCTTCATCTCCCATCTTTCCCCTGTCTCATCTTCATCTCCCATCTTTCCCCTGTCTCCTCCTCATCTCCCATCTTTCCCCTGTCTCCTCCTCATCTCCCATCTTTCCCCTGTCTCATCTTCATCTCCCATCTTTCCCCTGTCTCCTCCTATTCTCCCATCTTTCCCCTGTCTCCTCCTCATCTCCCATCTTTCCCCTGTCTCATCTTCATCTCCCATCTTTCCCCTGTCTCCTCCTCATCTCCCATCTTTCCCCTGTCTCCTCCTCATCTCCCATCTTTCCCCTGTCTCCTCCTCATCTCCCATCTTTCCCCTGTCTCCTCCTCATCTCCCATCTTTCCCCTGTCTCATCTTCATCTCCCATCTTTCCCCTGTCTCCTCCTCATCTCCCATCTTTCCCCTGTCTCCTCCTCATCTCCCATCTTTCCCCTGTCTCCTCCTCATCTCCCATCTTTCCCCAGTCTCATCTTCATCTCCCATCTTTCCCCTGTCTCCTCCTTATCTCCCATCTTTCCCCTGTCTCCTCCTCATCTCCCATCTTTCCCCAGTCTCATCTTCATCTCCCATCTTTCCCCTGTCTCATCTTCATCTCCCATCTTTCCCCTGTCTCCTCCTCATCTCCCATCTTTCCCCTGTCTCCTCCTCATCTCCCATCTTTCCCCAGTCTCATCTTCATCTCCCATCTTTCCCCTGTCTCCTCTTCATCTCCCATCTTTCCCCTGTCTCCTCTTCATCTCCCATCTTTCCCCTGTCTCCTCCTAATCTCCCATCTTTCCCCTGTCTCCTCCTTATCTCCCATCTTTCCCCTGTCTCATCTTCATCTCCCATCTTTCCCCTGTCTCCTCCTATTCTCCCATCTTTCCCCTGTCTCATCTTCATCTCCCATCTTTTCTTTCCTCTGTCTTTCCTCTCTACTCTGTGCAGTTTAAATAACAGGGAGAGAAGCTCACACACACAATCACACACCCACTCCGTCAACCCAGAGCTCTAAACACTCTCCCCACAAAGCCCCCAGCCCCCTTGTGTTCCTGTTTGCAATAAACAGTACCACACGTACAAACTCACACACACACACACACACACACACACACACACACACACACACACACACACACACACACACACACACACACACACACACACACACACACACACACACACACACACACACACAACACACACACACACACACACACACACACACACACACACACACACACACACACACACACACACACACACACACACACACACACACACACACACACACAATCCATATTTCCGTCTCTCTCTCTGTCATTCCCTTCTTTCTCACTCTCTCCACTTCCATCCTCCCAATGCTTTTTGGTTCCATGCACCTGTGGGCTTTATGTCTGATAAACGTGATGCTGCATGCACACACACACAAGCATACGCATGCACACACAAACACACACACACCAGATTTGCCCAGGAGTGCAGTCATCCAATCATATTTTCTCCCACCTGCTCATCATGATGGGACAAAGTGCCCCGCATTAGTCTCTCTCTCTCTCTCTCTCTCTCTCTCTCTCTCTCTCTCTCTCTCTCTCTCTCTCTCTCTCTCTATTTTAATTTAAGTGCTTTATTGGCATGGGAAACATATGTTAACATTGCCAAAGCAAGTGAAGTAGATAATAAACAAAAGTGAAATGAACAATAAAAAATAACAGCAAACTTTACAAACACAAAAGTTCCACAATAACAAATACATTTCAAAAGTCATATTATGTACAAATAGTTCAAGTACAAAAGGGAAAATAAATAAACATAAATATGGGTTGTATATACAATGGTGTTTGTTTTCTTGTGGCAACAGGTCACAATTCTTGTTGCTGTGATGGCAGACTGTCTTATTTCACCAAGTAGATATGTAGATATGTGGCAGGAGGTTAGGAAGTGCAGCTCAGTTTCCAACTAATTTTTTGGGCAGTGTGCACATAGCCTGTCTTCTCTTGAGAGCCAGGTCTGCCTACGGCGACCTTTCTCAATAGCAAGGCTATGTTCATTGTCTGTAAATAGTTTGGGTCAGTCACAGTGGCCAAGTATTCTTCCAATGTATACTCTCTGTTTAGGGCCAAATAGCATTCTAGTTTGCTCTGTTTTTTTTTGTTAATAACTTGACACATTGGAAATAATTATCTTTTTGTTTTCTCATGATTTGGTTGGGTCTAATTGTGTTGCTGTACAGGGGCTCTGTGGGGTTTGTTTGTGTTTGTGAACAGAGCCCCAGGACCAGCTTGCTTAGGGAACTCTTCTCCAGGTTCATCTCTCTGTAGGTGATGGCTTTGTTATGGAATGTTTGGGAATCACTTCCTTTTAGGTGGTTGTAGAATTTAACGTCTCTTTTCTAGATTTTGATCATTAGTGGGTATCAAGCTAATTCTGTTCTGCATGCATTATTTGGTGTTTTATGTTGTACACTGAGGATATTTTGGACAGAAAGGGCAATGGGCATTCAAGTATTTTTATAGCCAGTTCCTAATTGGTATGTCGAATCTCATGTTCCTTGATGTTTAAGACGGGGTATGTATAGTCTGCCATGGTGTACTGTCGCTTTATGGCCAGATAGCACTGCATTTTCTTTGTGCTTGTGCTTGTGTTTCCCAATAAGCAATATAGTTTTGTTTTACTGTGTTGTAATTTGGTTTATTCTGATTAATTGGATGTTCTGGTCCTGAGGCTTCAGTGTGTTAGTAGAACATGTTTGTGAGCTCAGCCCCAGGACTAGCTGGATGAGGGGACTCTTTTCTTTGCTCAGCTCTTGGCATTTGCAGGGCTTGGTAATGATATGAGAGCGGGTCACTGTATTTGAGCTTTTTCCTGAACTTAATTGCATTTTTTAAAAGTATTATTATTTTTATTTGTGAATATTGGGCTAATTCTGCCTTGTATGCTTGTTTGTAGTTTTCCTCTTACATAACTCTGCAAGCAGGTTTTCAATGGGGGTGTTTGTCCTATTTGGTGGAATCTTGTTTTGCAAGTAGACCCCACACCTCGCTGCCATAAAGTGCAATTGGTTTAATGACACATTCAATTATTTCAATTTGAATTTGTTTTTTAATGGCATAGAAAGCCTTCAGTGCCTTCTCTCTCATTTTCATTTAATTTTTTATTTAACCTTTATTTAACTATGCAAGTCAGTTAAGAACAAATTCTTATTTACAATGACGGCCTACACCGGCAAAACCCAGACAATGCTGGGCCAATTGTTAACCACCCTATGCGACTCCCAATCACAGCCGGTTTTGATACAGCCTGGATTTGAACCAGGGTGTCTGGTATACCTCTTGCACTGAAATACAGTGCCTTAGACTGCTGTGCCACTCAGGAGCCCAACTCATTTAGGTGTCCTGTTTAGTTTATTTTTAAACCTAAGTAATTGTATTGTGTGCAGTACTCTATATACACTGCTCAAAAAAATTAAGGGAACACTTAAACAACACAATGTAACTCCAAGTCAATCACACTTCTGTGAAATCAAACTGTCCACTTCGGAAGCAACACTGATTGACAATACATTTCACATGCTGTTGTGCAAATGGAATAGACAACAGGTGGAAATGATAGGCAATTAGCAAGACAACCCAAATAAAGGAGTGGTTCTGCAGGTGTTGACCACAGTTCCCATGCTTCCTGGCTGATGTTTTGGTCACTTTTGAATGCTGGTGGTGCTTTCACTCTAGTGGTAGCATGAGACGGAGTCTACAACCCACACAAGTGGCTCAGGTAGTGCAGCTCATCCAGGATGGAACATCAATGCGAGCTGTGGCAAGAAGGTTTGCTGTGTCTGTCAGCGTAGTGTCCAGAGCATGGAGGCGCTACCGGGAGACAGGCCAGTACATCAGGAGATGTGGAGGAGGCCGTAGGAGGGCAACAACCCAGCAGCAGGACCGCTACCTCCGCCGTTGTGAAAGGAGGAGCAGGAGGAGCACTGCCAGAGCCCTGAAAAATGACCTCCAGCAGGCCACAAATGTGCATGTGTCTGCTCAAACGGTCAGAAACAGACTCCATGAGGGTGGTATGAGGGCCCGACGTCCACAGGTGGGGGTTGTGCTTACAGCCTAAAACGGTGCAGGACGTTTGGCATTTGCCAGAGAACACCAAGATTGGCAAATTCGCCACTGGCGCCCTGTGCTCTTCACAGATGAAAGCAGGTTCACACTGAGTAGATGTGACAAACGTGACAGTCTGGAGACACCGTGGAGAATGTTCTGCTGCCTGCAACATCCTCCAGCATGATCGGTTTGGCGGTGGGTCAGTCATGGTGTGGGGTGGCATTTCTTTGGGGGGCCGCACAGCCCTCCATGTGCTTGCCAGAGGTAGCCTGACTTCAACTTCTCATGAATTTGGCATTGTTCTGCGTTTGGATCAATTTGAGGGAGATATGTCCATATGTCTCTATTTTGTATCGCTAATTCCTCTAGTTTCTATTTATAAAAATTGAAAAAATTGAAATTGTTTGTGTTTATGGACTCAGTTAGTGTCAGCTGCTTGCTGTTGTACTGGGCTTTATTGCTTCTGAGTGTACGTTTATAGAGTGTTAAATGAAGGCTATAGAGCAATGGAGGCTTAATTCACCATTATCTGTGCTTTTTTACTGAGAATTTTACTATCTGTATCAAACCAGTTGTCATATGTAGTCATTTTTGGTTTCTTCTCAATTTCAGTTGTGCTTCTTTTGCCGTTTTCCTGAATATATTGTTGTTTTTTTACTTCTAGATTGGTGCGTTCTTTGCTGTGAGTGGATTTGGTATCCAGAAAGTTCTCAGAGTGTTTGGATTTTTTGGTAACTGGTTGCTTTCTGGTATTCTTCTGTGCTGTTTTGGGCCCATCTGTATGCATTTCTGATCTTGTGCAGCTTACTGGGCTGTGAATGTCTGATGTTGTACAGCTTACTTGGCTGTGAATGTCTGATGTTGTACAGCTTACTGGGCTGTGAATGTCTGATGTTGTACAGCTTACTGGGCTGTGAATGTCTGATGTTGTGCAGATGACTGGGCTGTGAATGTCTGATGTTGTACAGCTTACTGGGCTGTGAATGTCTGATGTTGTACAGCTTACTGGGCTGTGAATGTCTGATGTTGTACAGCTTACTGGGCTGTGAATGTCTGATGTTGTACAGCTTACTGGGCTGTGAATGTCTGATGTTGTACAGCTTACTGGGCTGTGAATGTCTGATGTTGTGCAGCTGACTGGGCTGTGAATGTCTGATGTTGTACAGCTTACTGGGCTGTGAATGTCTGATGTTGTACAGCTTACTGGGCTGTGAATTTGTGGTTGTTTCCATGTCTGTTCTTTTCAGAAACAAGGTTAATTTCGCCGTTATCAGACAAAGGTGTTAGTGGCTTGACGGTGAATGAGCGGAGAGAGAAAGGGTCAATGTCTGTGATCATATAGTCTACTGTGCTGTTGCCAAGAGGTGACCAATAGGTGAATCTCTGAGTCCCCCCTAACCTACAATTGACAAAGTACAGACCCAGGCTTCAACAGAGCTGCAACAGACTCATTCCGTTTTTGTTGATGTTGTTGTCACTGTTTTTTCTATGGGGGAGATGAAGATAGTTAGAAACAGTATGGCCTGCAATAAATCTGTCCCCTCGTGTGCTCATTAGATCAGGTAGTGTTCCTTTGCTCGCATTTGTGTCCCCATAGATGAGCACATTTCCCTGGGCCTAGAACTGGCACTTCCTCAAGGGTGGGGAATATCTCCTCTGAGTAATATTGGTATTCTGAGGGGGGGATATATATTGCGCAAAGGAACATATTTTTCTGTCAGTACTTTTTTCAGTTTGAATCAAATGTGATATTTATCCATTTTGAGGGGATCAATTATATTTAATAAATCTAGCTACCCCATGGTAATAAATCTAGCTACCCCATGGTAATAAATCTATCTACCCCATGGTAATAAATCTAGCTACCCCGTGGTAATAAATCTATCTACCCCATGGTAATAAATCTAGCTACCCCGTGGTAATAAATCGAGTTACCCCTTGGTAATCTAGCTACCCCATGGTAATCTAGCTACCCCATGGTAATAAATCTAGGTACCCCTTGGTAATACATCTAGCTAATCTGTTGTAGTAGATCTAACTACCCCGTGGTAATACATCTAGCTAACCTGTGGTAATCTAGCTAACCTGTGGTAATAAATCTAGCTATGTCACGCCCTGGTCGTAGTATTTTGTGTTTTTCTTCATGTATTTGGTCAGGCCAGGGTGTGACATGGGTTTTTGTATGTGGTGTGTAGATAGTGGGATTGTAGCTTAGTGGGGTGTTCTAGGTTAGTCTATGGCTGTCTGAAGTGGTTCTCAATCAGAGGCAGGTGTTTATCGTTGTCTCTGATTGGGAACCATATTTAGGCAGCCATATTCTTTGGTTGTATTGTGGGTGATTGTCCTGAGTGTCTTGATGTTCCTGTCTCTGTGTTTGCACCAGATAGGACTGTTTGGGGTTTTTCCACATTTCTTGTTTTTGTAGTCAGTTGTTCATGTGTACCTTAACGTATTAAAAAGAACCATGGACACTTACCACGCCGCATATTGGTCCTCTGATCCGTTTCGCCTCTCCTCTTCGGGAGAAGAGGAGGAAATCCCTGACAGAATCACCCACCCAACTCGGACCAAGCGGCGTGGTAAACAGCAGCGACGACAGCAGCAGCAACAACAGCGGCCAGCATCACAGGAGGAATGGACATGGGAGGATGTATTGCACGGCAAGGGTTGCTACACCTGGGAGGAGATCCTGGCGGGAAAGGATCGCCTTCCATGGGAACAGGTGGAAGCAGCTAGGAGAGCAGAGGCAGCCGGAGAGAGGAGCCGGCAATATGAGGAGGCAGCACGGCAGTGCGACAGGTACGAGAGGCAGCCCCCCCCCAAAAAATTGGGGGGGCAGACGAGGTGTGGTACTAAGCCAGGTAGCAGATCTGAGCTCACGCCTCGTGCTTATTATAAGCAGCGCATTACTGGTCAGGCACCGTGTTATGCGGTTAAGCGCACGGTGTCGCCAGTGCGTGTCCATAGCCCGATGCGCTATAGGGCAGCCCCCCGAAAGTGCCATGCGAGTGTGGGCATTGAGCCAGGGCGTATGGTGCCTGCTCAGCGGGTCTGGTCGCCGGTACGCAGTTTTGGTCCAGGTTATCCTGCGCCGGCTCTGCGTGCTGTGTCTCCGGGGCGCTGGGAGGGTGCAGTGCGTCCTCTGCCTGCGCTCCGCTCGTGCCGGGCAAATGTGGGTGTGGAGCCTATGGGAGAGGTGCGTGTAGTAAGCACTAGATCTCCCGTGCTTACCCACAGCCCGGTTCAACCTGTGCCTGTGCTCTGGAGGGTCCGGGCTAGAGTAGTTGTCCAGCCTGGGGAAGTGGTGCCAAAGTTGCGCACCAGAGCTCCAGTGCTCCCCCACAGCCCGGTCCTTCAGGCTCCTCCTAACACCAAGCCTCCTGAAGGTCTCCCCAGCCTCTGGACAGGCGGGACCACCTGCAGGGAGGAGACAGAGAGACAGCCTGGTGCGTGGGGCTGCCACAGGAACCACCAGGCTGTCTCTCTGTCTCCTCCCTGCAGGTGGTCCCGCCTGTCCGGCGCTGCTGCCGGAGTCTCCCGCCTGTCCGGCGCTGCTGCCGGAGTCTCCCGCCTGTCCGGCGCTGCTGCCGGAGTGTCCCGCCTGTCCGGCGCTGCTGCCGGAGGCTCCCGCCTGTCCGGCGCTGCTGCCGGAGTGTCCCGCCTGTCCGGCGCTGCTGCCGGAGGCTCCCGCCTGTCCGGCACTGCTGCCGGAGTGTCCCGCCTGTCCGGCGCTGCTGCCGGAGTCTCCCGCCTGTCCGGCACTGCTGCCGGAGTGTCCCGCCTGTCCGGCGCTGCTGCCGGAGTCTCCCGCCTGTCCGGCGCTGCTGCCCCTCAGCCCAGAGGCGCCAGAGCCCCTCAGCACAGAGGCGCCAGAGCCCCTCAGCCCAGAGGCGCCAGAGCCCCTCAGCACAGAGGCGCCAGAGCCCCTCAGCCCAGAGGCGCCAGAGCCCCTCTGTCCCGAGCTTCTGTCCCGAGTTTCTGCCCCTCTGTCCAGAGCTTCTGCCCCTCTGTCCAGAGCTTCCGCCCCTCTGTCCAGTGGGGTAATTGATAAGGGTGGCCATGGTGAGAAAGCCATGGAGGCGGACAATAAGGCGGACTAAGACAATTGTGAAGTGGGGTCCAAGTCCCGCGCCGGAGCCGCCACCATGGACAGACGCCCACCCGGACCCTCCCTATTGATTTGAGGTGGGTTCGGGGTCCGCACCTTAGGGGGGTTCTGTCACGCCCTGGTCATAGTATTTTGTGTTTTTCTTCATGTATTTGGTCAGGCCAGGGTGTGACATGGGTTTTTGTATGTGGTGTGTAGATAGTGGGATTGTAGCTTAGTGGGGTGTTCTAGGTTAGTCTATGGCTGTCTGAAGTGGTTCTCAATCAGAGGCAGGTGTTTATCGTTGTCTCTGATTGGGAACCATATTTAGGCAGCCATATTCTTTGGTTGTATTGTGGGTGATTGTCCTGAGTGTCTTGATGTTCGATGTATGTTGACACAAGTATAGGCTGTTTTCGGTTTTCGATTCGTTTATTGTTTTGTAGTGTTCGTGTTTAGTCGTGTTTACGTTTGTTTAAATAAACATGGATCGCAATCGACACGCTGCAGTTTGGTCCGACTCTCCTTCACCATATGAAAACCGTGACAAGCTTCCCTGTGGTAATAAATCTAGTTACCCTGTGGTAATAAATCTAGCTACACTGTGGTAATAAATATAGTTACACTGTGGTAATAACGCGTCAGTTTGTATCATTCTGTGATCGGTTTGTATCACTCTTGTATCACTCTGTGTGTATATGCGAGAAAGAATGTGTGTGTGTGTGTGTGCTAACAGCCTTGTTGTGAAAGGATCATAGTGCTCCCTCATTCTCTAAATTGCCTGTGTACTAGAGATGGGCAGGATTGTAGGGTCACCTGGCAAAGCAAGGGGTCACTCCTCTTGATTGACCAATCACAAGTTTTGCTCCTCGTTTTTGCCCTCCGATTTTAGAGAAATACCAATACTTGGAGGCATCTAAGCATTGGTTCTGTTTGGGCAATGTTTGTGTGTATCTATGTGTGTGTGTGTCTGATCTCTGCGGGGTGAAAGAGCAAAATCATTGGGTTACCCACTTCCTTTCCAAACAGGGCCAAATTTCAGCGTCCTTATTCCTACACTTCTACACACACACACACACACACACACTATTTAAAGGCCCTGTTCCTCTGTCCATCCAGCCAGCCAGCCAGGGTGTGTCCGTGAGTCTGACCACAGCTCCATTATCCGCCTCGTCCAAAAAGGACACCATGAGCAGCAGAGTCGTCTCCCAGAAATAGCCAACACCAAAACAGCTGGCTCCACTGGCCTATTTGTTCTCCTGCGGTCGGTTTCTTTGCTTCTCTCCACCATTTCCCTCCTACCCTGGCCTACTCGCCAATCCCCAATGATATTGAACAATAAATGAGACCCTCTGTATTCCACCCAATGTTTAGATGTTCTTGGAATGTACACACACAGTAGTATATTTATGCATAAACATAATAAACACGATGTTACTGCTCCGTGACCACCATTATTACCAATGTGGTGGAAAAGGATTTTCTAGTCAGCATATCTCATTTTTGAGAGGGTATTGTGTGCAGTAAGCGAGGACAATATTGAACACTGTGATGTCTATTTGCCGGCAGTATTTATGCCCCCTGTCCTCTGTGCAATCTCCTGAAGTGTAGCTGTCCTGCCGTGGGGGGAATGGGAGGGTGATGGGGGGTTCAATTTACTATTATTTATGTACAGTGCTGTGTCACTCAATCCAGAAAGCTTTTCTTTTTTGCTCTACTTCAATAACCTAATTCCTCATTATAGTTAAGTTAAATTGTTCTTTAACCATTCACGTAGCCAATCGGGTGGGCTGGAGCATTTTGGGGACTCTTATTACAGTAGGTCTCGTGCTCTCACCTCTCGCTACGCAATGACAGTCTAGTCTCTTTGGCCTGATTGGCTGATTACGTGCTGGGATTGCAACTAGTGTTTCAAACAATGCAGTAGTTCCACCAGTTACCAACAGGTGTCCCCATAGTGGACTCAGGCTTAGACTGAACTGCATCTATGCATCTAAATGTATATTCCCATTATATGTTCCAATTTATTCCTCAAGCTCATAGTAATGTCTGGAATGGAGTGAATGGAATGGTATCAAACACATAGAAACCTTGTGTTTAATACCATTCCATTGATTCCGTTCCAGACATTACTATGAGCCCGTCCTCCTCAATTGAGGTTCCATCAGCCACCTGTGGTACACTGACTCTCTGTGCTGTGTCTAGCACAGGATTGGCTGGTATATAAAATGGGATCTGTTTGATTTGAGAGGTCAAGGAACAACATTTGTACCAGGATTTATTCCACTGCTATTGATTTTCAAACGATCACATAAGAAAGCAAATGAGCTAAGATGTATATGCTGAGTCACCCACAGGCCAGTAACATATGGACCAGGTGTAGGGAACCCGGGTCTGCAGCCGCATCATGTTTTTGATTCAACCGACATGGAAGACCATGTGTATTGAATGTAGACAATCACTGAACTGATCAATTAGCTCAGATAGTCAGGCAAGGTGCCTAGTTGGAACAAAATCCTGCAGTACCTGCAGCAGTCCAGGACCAGGGTTGCCTACCCCTGGCAAACGCTTTTAGTAACAATCCGCCATTTTGTGAGTTTACCTTCTAATGATATTATGTGGTATGTGTATTGCACAACACATAAGCTCTTGTCAACACATTCCGTTACTTTTTACTGCCCGGGCCTAGGCAGGTTTCTTTTGGTTATTTGGTCCACTAGTTTGAGTGATGTTGTTCGAGTAGAGTTTGACAGAACAATGTAGGTGATTGAAGTGCATGAAAGGCGCCAACCCCTCCATGAGAAATGAATTCACCCACACCAGCAAGGTGTCCTTTGAAATTGTAATGTGTCAAACGCTTTGATGAGTACTCTCCTCAAGTTTACATCTTCAAATGTTTTAGACATGGAAGAATATAATATCATTTAATGCTTGACCTCCACGTGATTTAGATAAGAGCAGAATCTTCTGGACAGATATGCAGTAGTTTTTCCAAATGTGGGACTTTACATTTCTACCATGATGTTGAGGAAATCATATTTTGTTTTTTCCGGTTGAGCACTTGTTGGGTTTTATGTGCAGAGGTTGGGTTTTATGTGCAGAGCTTGGGTTTTATGTGCAGAGCTTGGGTTTTATGTGCAGAGCTTGGGTTTTCAGGTTGAACATGGGTATGGCAGTCAAGATGGAGACTGACCTTGTGATTGTTTTCATGCCTTGTTGAATCGAGCAAAGACAGTGATGTTTTCCATTAACACCAGAACGTTCCAATTACCCAGTGTCATGAACATCGGCTGTGTCTTTGTCACTATATTCAGATGGACTGTCTATCTATTTCTCCTTTCAGGCAGACCCATTTTGTGGGCCTCTTGTTACATGCTTCCACAAAAGATGAGGCCCTGAACTGTCTTTAGCTCTCAGCAATTGCAGGTGTCCTTTTCATTCGGGAGTCAACAAGTGTCAATTGCCTGAAGAGACTCCGAATGACACAATTGCGCCCATTGCGCTAACTCCTCTGATTGCATGGCCATTTTGATATGGACTCTTAAATGTTAATATCCCACAACTTTAACTGATTTATTTATCCAACATATTAAGATTTACTAAGATTGAGATTAACTTTTTTTCAACAATTTGTATTGCATGGTCGGACTTGAAGTTTGACCACTGGCATTAATACACTCAGAACTCGCATGTCCTTGCCACATCCTGCAGTCAGTTTGTGTTAGCTAGCCTACTGTGCAACCTCATGTCCACATTCACCTCATGATACATAGAAGGCGACAAAGTGAAGGAAAATGATCATTATTATCTCACTTGAAACAGCGGATGCTCGGTCTGGGCCTCCGAAGCGCCAACCCCTTGGTCCAGTTGGACTGGAGTGAAAAGAAAGCCCACGTTGATGTTCTGGTCTGACAATCCAATCAGCATGCTCGATTTGTGAATTACTGTATCCAAGATGACTCCTCCACTGCCTAGCACCGAGAGCTAATCCCAATTAACCTGCCTTAATTGAAAAAGCAATTGTTTCATTAAGTCGTTAGATTCGCTAGGCAAGGCAAGGACTACATTGGGTGGAGAAAGGGCCCAAGGAGTCCTCAGAAACGACACTACATGGTGCAGGATTTGCATGGGCAGCCAGTTGTTTATTGATGGGACTATTTTCTCTCATGAGCAAAGATCTAACATCAGACCTACACCAGTCAATAATTGACAGTGAGGGGTAATTTGCCCATATGTCCTCCAGCATTGCCACAGATAGCTTGGGGAGCCTGGAGTATCCTCATACATCAGCCCTCTGTGTTAGTGATTCAGGTGACAGTTTACAACACTGATGTAACGTTGTAGTGGGGAACCGAAGAAAGCAGGGACTCTCATAATCCATTTTTCCCCTGGAGGCCCAACCGATCACCTCTTCTATTTTTACATGCCACCATGCTGCTCCAATTGAGACTGTTTTTTCTTCTTCTTTCCTTCTTCCTTTTCACGATTCAACCGTCTTCTTCATAGCAGTCCATTAGCCAAGAGCAGCAAACTCCTGAAAGAGCAGGAGATCGAGAGAGGGGTATAGAAACAGAGGGCGGTTTCCATAGCGATGATTCCTACTTGAATTGTTTCCTGATTGATAGGGGCTTGATAGGGGCTTGGTGTGTTAAGGCCTGGAGGGTGCTGGCGTGTTGAAGGCAGAGGGGATGTTAAGCCAGGCCTGGATCTAGCCTGTCAGGGGTTCTGTAACAAGTGGCTAGCATGCTGACATCTGTGGATGTGGGCCTGCCAAGCACTGCTTAAGTAGGTTAGGGACAAGGTGCTGACTTCTTGAAACTTTATACTTCTTTTCTACATGACTAACTACTACAGTACATGTATTACCATTCAACAAAGAGAAAGGATTGTGTCCTGTCAGAACATGCATCCAAACACAATGAGGTAATCCCATTATAATGTGCATGTATGGTTGGTTGTGTAACAATAGAGTTATGTGGCCCTCAAAATATGCCCGTTTCTAAACCAGCAGCATTCACAACATTTTCTTCCACAATAATCCCTGCAACCTCCCTCTACTGTTAATTTTGTCTGGGGTATTAGAGAGGCAGGTACAATTAGGTTTTGAATAGCACCTCTAATATTTCCAAATGTTCCTTTCTCCACCAAATAAGCCTGTAAAAGGTGTTATTGGCTGTGAAAGGTGCCTATTTCCATCAAAATGGAAGACAAGTGGCTTTTCCACCCCATTCAGCCGGTAGACGAGGTACAATTTTGTCCTCCACTGTCCTAGCCACATCATCATCTCCAAAAGCCTCTCATCCATTACACTATTTGTCATTTAACCCTACTATCGCCCCATGTACCTACTTAATGGCCATGTGAAAGTACCGCAAATGGAACTCACACTCACATGGAGCGAAAGGCTATTTGAAAGGAGACGGTGCCATTTCTGTTATAGCTGAGCTGAGCAGAGCCTACCACTCAGTATGAGGGATGCTACATTAGCAAAACAAGTGTATCCTTTAGACAGTATGGGTTAACGTTCTCCGCTACCGGCCTTCCCCGCTACCAGCAGTAGTTGGCTCGGGAAAGCTTCATTCTGTGTCCCTGTGAAGATGGCTCTGCCCATCTCAGGTTATTTCTGCCTGGATGTCGTACTTGCCAGATAAACTAGGTCCTGTTTCCCTTATCAGTTTAAAGCTGTACTCTTCTCCATTTGAAAGAGGCCTGGGATACAGGGAGATACTGAGGGACCGCTTGACTACAGAGGACTGTGTCCTCTAGATGTCTTCTCAGCTGAGGTGGAATGAGAAACAGGAATAACAAAAGTCCCAATATGATTAATCTAAAGAAACAATTACATCAGTTTGTTATTATAAACTTTTATAAACTTTTCAAGGCATGATAGTAATATTGCCTAGGTCCACCTAGATAATAATGTGTTTGTATTTTGGTGGAATTTTCTGATGTTGCTTATTGTGTTGGCATGAGAAAGCAATTTATTTTTCCAAAAGCCAATTTCTATCACGCAATTACCTGCATGACCAGGGTGTTGATACTGAATAAATGGTCGAATTCATCAATAACACCAGTGGTACACCTGAGGTGGGAAGCAATTGAAAATGTTTAAAGGTTAATTATGCTGTTCTTGGTTGTCATACACACACACACACACACTGATCCCTGCTCTCTCCTTCTCATAATGGCCAACTCTGTCAGATCCTCTGTTCTCAGCTGGGTATAAAACAGTGCCTGAGGCCAGGAGTGACTGGTGTCTTCAATCTGCTCTGGTTGCTCACTGGACTCTAAAGGCTTTCATCTCATGAGCTTACTCTCTTTTCTGTCTCTTCTCTTCCTCTCTCTCTCTCTCTATCTGGCTTTGTTTTTACCTCTTCATCCCTCTTTCTCCCTCTTTCACTCTCTCTCTCTTTCGCTCTCTCTCTCTCATTTCTTTTTACCTCTGTCTCTCTCTCTCAAAAATCAAATAAAATGTCATTTGTCACATGCGCCGAATGCACCTTACCGTGAAATGTTTAATTACAAGCCCCTTAACCAACAATGCAATTCAAGAAATAGAGTTAAGAAAATATTTACTAAATAAAATAAAGTAAAACATTTAATAAAAGTAACCCAATAAAATAACAGAGGCTATATACATGATGTACCTGTACCGAGTCAATGTGTGGGGGTACGAGGTAATAACTTGGCTATATACATGATGTACCTGTACCGAGTCAATGTGTGGGGGTACGAGGTAATAACTTGGCTATATACATGATGTACCTGTACCGAGTCAATGTACCGATGTCAATGTGTGGGGGTATGAGGTAATAACTTGGCTATATACATGATGTACCTGTACCGAGTCAATGTGTGGGGGTATGAGGTAATAACTTGGCTATATACATGATGTACCTGTACCGAGTCAATGTGTGGGGGTACGAGGTAATAACTTGGCTATATACATGATGTACCTGTACCGAGTCAATGTGTGGGGTACGAGGTAATAACTTGGCTATATACATGATGTACCTGTACCGAGTCAATGTGTGGGGGTACGAGGTAATAACTTGGCTATATACATGATGTACCTGTACCGAGTCAATGTGTGGGGGTACGAGGTAATAACTTGGCTATATACATGATGTACCTGTACCGAGTCAATGTGTGGGGGTACGAGGTAATAACTTGGCTATATACATGATGTACCTGTACCGAGTCAATGTGTGGGGGTACGAGGTAATAACTTGGCTATATACATGATGTACCTGTACCGAGTCAATGTGTGGGGGTACGAGGTAATAACTTGGCTATATACATGATGTACCTGTACCGAGTCAATGTGTGGGGGTACAGGTTAGTCCAGGTAATTTGTACATGTAGGTAGGGGTAAAGTGACTGCATAGATAATTAACAGTGAGGGGGGTCCATGTAAATAGTCCGGGTGGCCATTGGATTAATTGTTCAGCAGTTTTATGGCTTGGGGGTAGATTAAGGCCTGTTGGACCTAGACTTGGCACTCCGGCTCCGTGCGGTAGCAGAGAGAACAGTCTATGACTTGGATGACTGGAGTCTTTGACAATTCTTTGGGCCTTCCTCTGACACCGCCTAGAATATAGGTCCTGGATGGCAGGGAGCTTTACCCCAGTGATGTACTGGGCCGTTCGCACTACCTTCTGTAGCGCCAGATGCCGAGAAGATGCCATACCAGACGGTGATGCAACCAGTCAGGATGCTCTCGATCGTGCAGCTGTATAACTTTTTGAGGATCTGGGGACCCATGCCAAATCTTGTGGGACAAGGTGTGGTCGGGCCCTCTTCACAACAATCTTAGTGTGTTTGGACCATGATAGTTTGTTGGTGATGTGGACACCGAGGAACTTGAAATGGTCTACACATGGTCTTCTTCTCGACCCACTCCACTACAGCCCCGTTGATGTGAATTGGGGCATGTTCGGCCCTCATTTTTCTGTAGTCCACAATCCTTTGTCTTGCTCATGTTGTCGGCTGTCTCATCATTGTTGGTGATCAGGCCTACCACGGTTGTCGTCAGCAAACTTAATGATGGTGTTGGAGTCGTGCTTGGCCATGCAGTCGTGGGTGAACAGGGTGTATAGGAGGGGACTAAGCACGCACCCCTGAGGGAGCCCCCATGTTAAGGATCAACGTGCCAGATGTGTTGTTGCATACCCTTACCACCTGGGGGCGGCCCGTCAGGAAGTCTAGGATCCAGTTGCAGAGGGAGGTGTTTAGTCCCAGGGTCCTTTGCTTAGTGAAGAACTTTCTGGGCACTATGTTGTTGAACGCTGAGCTGTATTCAATGAACAGCATTCTCACATAGGTGTTCCTTTTGTCCATGTGGGAAAGGGCAGTGTGGAGTGCGATTGAGATTGCGTCATCTGTGGATTTGTCCGGGCAGTATGCGAATTGGAGTGGCGTGAGTGCTACGGGCTGGTAGTCATTTAGGGAGGTAACCTTCACTTTATGGGACTATGGTGGTCCCCTTGAAACATGTAGGTATTACAGACTCGGTCAGGGAAAGTTTGAAAATGTCAGTCAAGACACTTGCCAGTCGATCCGCGCATGCTCTAAGTACACATTCCTGTAATCCGTCTTGTGAATGTTGACCTGTTTAAAGGTCTTGCTCACATCGACTATGGCGAGCGTGAACAGCTGGTGCTCTTGTAACCGGTGTGAAATTGCTAGCTAGTTAGTGGGGTGCGCGCTAATAGCGTTTCAATCGGTGACGTCACTCGCTCTGAGACCTTGAAGCTAAACTGTTACACTCTCATGCATGCTTCAGTGTTGCTTGCCTGGACTGCAGCATTAAAGGCATTTAGCTCTTTTGGTAGGCTCGAGTCACTAAGCAGCTCACGGCTGGGTTTCTCTTTGTAGTCCGTAATGGTTTGCAAGCCCTGCCACATCTGACAAGCGTCAAAGCAGGTGTAGTAGGATTCTATCTTAGTCTTTTATTCACTCTTTGCCTGTTTGATGGTTCGTCATCATATCCATGTAATAATAATTATTATAATCTAACTGATCCCAGATCAGCACTCCTACTCTTAGAGACATTTTTTTAATACGGGATAAATACTCTCTAAGGTGAACATTTGGGGGTGCAGGTAACCTAGTGGTTAGAGCGTTGGGCCAGTAACCGAAAGGTTGCTTTATCGAATCCCAGAGCTGTCATTATAAATAAGAATTTGTTCTTAACTGACTTGCCTAGTTAAATAAAATAAAAACAGTGGAGGAATGCTATAAAAAAATGCAGCTGAAACACCTGTTGCTCATTCTAATGGTGATCACAAAGATCCAGTACAATCTATATTTCTCATTCCACAATCATATTGCTGGAGTGCAGGGATCAATTTGTCAAGACGCAGACAACATAGACGGAACATATGAAACCCCTTCTTTGTCAGAATTCCCTCTGTGGTGTGGATGGATGGCTGGCACGGGTCATCAGCCCAAGCCGAGTTTCTTCCTCTCTCTACATCTCTCCATCTCTTTATCTCTTCACCTCTCTCCATCTCTCATCATCTCACTTCATGTCTTCATCTTTCAATTCAATTCAAAGGGCTTTATTGGCATGGGAAACATATGTTTATATTGCCAAAGTAAGTGAAGTAGATAATAAACAGGTTAGGAAGTGCAGCTCAGTTTCCACCTCCTTTTGTGGGCAGTGTGCACATAGCCTGTCTTCTCTTGAGAGGCGGGTCTGCTTACGGCGGCTTTTCTCAATAGCAAGGCTATGCTTATTGAGTCTGTATATAGTCAAAGTGTTCCTTAAGTTTGGGTCAGTCACAGTGGCCAGGTATTCTGTTTAGGGCCAAACAGAATTCTAGTTTGCTCTTGTTTTTTTTGTTAATTCTTTCCAATGTGTCAAGTAATTATCTTTTTGTTTTCTCATGATTTGGTTGGGTCTAATTGTGTTGCTGTCCAGGGGCTCTGTGGGGTTTGTGAACAGGACCAGCTTGCTTAGGGGACTCTTCTCCAGGTTCATCTCTCTGTAGGTGATGGCTTTGTTATGAAAGGTTTGGGAATCGCCTCCTTTCAGGTGGTTGTAGAATATAACGGCTCTTTTCTGGATTTTGATCATTAGCAAGTATCGGCCTAATTCTGCTCTGGATGTATTATTTGGTGTTTTACGTTGTACACAGAGGATCTTTTTGCAGAATTCTGCATGCAGTGTCTCATTTTGGTGTTTGTCCCCTTTTGTGAATTCTTGGTTGGTGAGCGGACCCTACACCTCACATGAAAGGCAATGGGTTCAATAACTGATTCAATTATTTCTAGCCATGTCCTAATTGGTATGCCGAATTGTATTTTCCTTTTGATGGCGTAGAAAGCCCTTCTTGCCTTGTGTCTCAGCTCGTTCGCAGATTTGTGGAAGTTACCTTCGGCGCTGATGTTTAGGCCGAGGTACGTCTATTTTATTGTTTTCTCTATGGTAACGGTGTCTATATAGAATTTGTATTTGTGGTCGTGGTAACTGAACCATTTTTGGAAGACCATTCATTTTGTTTTTCTGATATTTACTGTCAGGGCCCAGGTCTGGCAGAATCGGTGCAGAAGATCTAGGTGCTGCCGTAGGCCCTCCTTTGTTGGGGACAGAAGAACCAGATCACCAGCAAACAGTAAACATTTGACTTCAGATTCTAGTCGAGTGAGGCCAATCTACACACAATACGGCAGGGTAGCCAGTGGTTAGAGCGTTGGACCAGTAACCGAATGGTTGCAAGTTCATATCCCCGAGCCGACAAGGTACAAATCTGTCATTCTGCCCCTGAACAGGCAGTTAACCCACGGTTCCTGGCTGTCATTGAAAATAATAATTTGTTCTTAACTCACTTGCCTGGTAAAATAAAATACACCATAATGGCAAAGTGAAAAGAGGTTATTTGAAATATTTGCAAATGTATAAATAAATTCAATTATATTACATTTACTTAAGTATTCAGACCCTTTACAGTACTTTGTTGAAGCACCTTTGGCAACGATTACAACCTCGAGTCTTCTTTGGTATGAGGCTACAAGCTTGGCACACCTGTATTTGGGGAGTTTCTCCCATTCTTCTCTGCAGATCCTCTCAAGCTCTGTCAGGTTGGATGGGGAGCGTCGCTGCACAGCTATTTTCAGGTCTCCAGAGATATTCAATCAAGTTCAAGTCCGGGCTCTGTCTGGGCCACTCAAGGACATTCAGAGACTTGTCCCAAAGCCACTTCTGCGATGTATTGGCTGTGTGCTTAGGGTCGCTGTCCTGTGGGAAGGTGAACCTTCGCTCCAATCTGAAGTCCTGAGTGCTCTGGAGCAAGTTTTCATTGAGGATCTCTCTGTACTTTGCTCCGTTCATTTTACCCTCAACCCTTACTAGTCTCGCAGTCAATGCCACTGAAAACATTCCCACAGGATGATGCTGCCACCAGCATGCTTCACCGTAGGGATGGTGCCAGGTTTTCTCCAGACATGACACTTGGCATTCAGGCCAAAGAGTTCAATCTTGGTTCCATCAGACTAGAGAATCTTGTTTCTCATGGTCCGAGAGTCTTTAACCTCTCTGGGATATGTGGGACAGTGCAGGGCGCCAAATTCAAAACAACAAAAATCTCATAATTAACATTCCTAAAGCATACAAGTATTTTACACATTTTAAAGATAAAATTCTCGTTAATCCAGCCACAGTGTCTGATTTCAAAAAGGCTTTACAGTGAAAGAACCACAAACGATTATGTTATGAAAGGTTTGGGAAGACAGAAAAACACAGGCATTTTTCCAGCCAAAGATAGGAGTCACAAAAAGCAGAAATAGAGATAAGAATTCAATCAATAACCTTTGATGATCTTCATCAGATGACACTTATAGGACATCATGTTACACAATACATGTATGTTTTGTTTGATAGAGTTCATATTTATATAAAAAATCTGAGTTTACATTGGCGCGTTCAGTAGTTCCAAAAACAACCAGTGATTTTGCAGAGAGCCACACAATTTACTGAAATACTGATCAGAAATGTTGATGAAAATACAAGTGTTACACATGGAATTAGAGATATTCTTCTCCTTAATGGGTGCGTCAAGAAGTTAATGCAAGATTTTAAAACAACTTTACAGAAAAAGCAAACCATGCAATAATCTGAGTACAGAGTTCAGGCAACAAAGCAGCCAAAAAGATATCCGCCATATTGTGTAGTCAACATTAGTCAGAAATAGCATTATACATATTCACTTACCTTTGATGATCTTCATCAGAATGCACACCCAGGAATCCTAGTTCCACAATAAATGTTTGATTTGTTCGATAAAGTTCATAATTTATGTCCAAATAGCTTCTTTTGTTAGGGCGTTCGGTAAACAAATCCAAACGCTCTTTCAGGTCCCACGAACGTCGGACAAAAAGTTCAAAAAGTTCTGTTACAGCCCGTAGAAACTTGTCAAACGAAGTATAGAGTCAATCTTTAGGATGTTTTTATCATAAATGTTCAATAATGTTCCAACCGGAGAATTCCTATGTCTGTAGAAAAACAATGGAACGAGAGCTAACTCTCTCGTGACAGCGCGTCAGAGCCTGTGGCACTACGCCAGGCACCTGGCTCAATCCCCTCTCATTCAGCCCTTTCTGTACTATGCTATCCCGAGGCACTATTTTTCCCTCTCTCTCTCTTTCTACCTCTCTCCCATCACAGTAGAAGCCTGAAACAACGTTATAAATACTGTTGACATCTAGTGGAAGCGTTAGGAAGTGCAATATGACCCCATTTACACTGTATATTGGAATGGCAAAGAGCTACATACCTCAGATTTCCCACTTCCTGGTTGGATTTTTCTCAGGTTTTCGCCTTCCATATGTTATACTCAGAGACATCATTCAAACAGTTTTAGAAACTTCAGAGTGTTTTCTATCCAATACTACTAATAATATGCATATATTCACATCTGGACTGAGTAGCAGACAGTTTAGTCTGGGCACCTTATTCATCCAAGCTACTCAATACTGCCTCCTGTCACCAAGAAGTTACGTGACTTTTGACGAACTCCGAGCGGGCTGTCATGTGTTTTTTACCGAAGTGGCTTCCTTCTGGCCACTATTCCATAATGGCCTGATTGGTTGAGTGCTGCAAAGATGGTTGTTCTTTTGGAATGTTCTCCCATTGCCACAGAGGAACTCATGAGCTCTGTCAGAGTGACCATCGGGTTCTTGGTCACCTCCCTGACCAATGCTCTTCTACCCCGATCGCTCAGTTTGGCCGGGCGGACAGCTCTAAGAGGAGTCTTGGTGGTTCCAAACTTCTTCCATTTAAGAATGATGGAGGCCACTGTGTTATTTATCTCTCTTCATATCTCTTTCTCTCTCCATCTCTTCCTCTCTCTCTTCATCTCCCTTCATCACAACATTTGTCTGGTTTTTTGTGGAGCCCTTAGTGCACATCAGGTAGAGAGGACACCTTGGCCAGTCTCCCATCGCTGGGTTGCGTCCCAAATAACACCCTATTCTCTATAAAGTGCACCACTTTTGACCATGGCCCATAATGCACTGGTCAAAATTAGTGCACTTAAAAGGCAATAGGGTGCTCTTTGGGACGCCGCATGGGAATACCGTAAGGAGCCTTAAGGGGGAATGCCGGTCGGCCCACTGCTATCTATGTTATGAAGGATCAAAGAGCGTCGTGGTCACGTTTGATGCTCAGTGTCGATGGGACTCTTTCTGACTCATGTATAGGCCTGTTATGGGAGTGCTGTGCGTGTAGATGTCTTACTGACAGTGTGTGTGTGTGCGTTTGTGTGTGTGTGAGCTTGTTTTGGAGTACTTTCTGTGCTATGCTATCCCGAGGCACTCTTTTTCCCTCTCTCTCTTTCTATCTCTCTCCCTCTCCTCCCTTGTTTTCTACCCCACCCACTCATCCACTCTGTCTCACTCCCTCCCCTTCTCCCACTCACCCCCAACCCCTCCCTACCTACCTCTCTCTCCCTCTCCCTCCTCCTGCTCTCCCTCCATCCCTCTCTCCAGTCCCTGCAGTGGAGCTCTCCTCCATGTGTGTTTATGAAGGCCCAGGGAGAGAGAGTAGAGAGAGTGAGGGGTTCCACCTGCCCACAGCCTGTTAATTACTAATCCGTATGTACATGCTCTGCACATTTGCTCATCCCTACGCCCCGGAGTTAACATGTTCCCCCAGAGCAGGTACGCCCCAACTGGGGTACTCACAATGCCGTCGGGGGTACGCCAAATATAAATGTGATTCACATTTTCAAACAGTCCATTTATATTTTCCAACGGGGCAATACCTTTGGGTGAGGTTTTTTTCTCACCTGAGTTATCTCGTTTCGCTGCCAAAAATACAATTAAACCATCTAGTGTTCAGCGAAATAACAACACAATGTCAAGTACAGGTAGCCTAGTCAAATAATTAACATCCAATCACATTAACCGTTACTCTCTAAATGGAATTCCACTAACGGTCCATATGTAGCCAAATGTAGCTGCTGCTCATTCCGTTTGCTTAAAAATTGATAAATGGTTAAAGAAAGTAGGGCCCGTGTCCATAAAGACACATACCAGCTCTGCTGGTAGTACTGCTACTATCAGCAGTACTACAGCAGCACTACACCTGCCCCTGTTGATGACACAAGTTGTTCTGCTTCCATGAGCACATCCAATGCTAGCATCAGTAATTCTACATTTCTTGGACACTGACAGTTGTGAATCTGATGCAGCCGAAGAGCTACCTTACCCGGGAAAGCACCGAACAACAGATAGACGTTGGACCATCGAAGAGGCGCAAATATGATAAGAAATACATTGATTTGGGCTTCACTTATATTGGGAGTAGTGCCTTTCCTCAGCAACAGTGTGTTATATGTGCCGAAGTACAGTCATGGCCAAAAGTATTGAGAAGTATAATTACGAGCATTTCATAAGTGTCAAATGCTTTATTGACAATTACATGAAGTTGATGCAAAGAGTCAATATTTGTAGTAATGACCCTTCTTTTTCAAGACCTCTGCAATCTGCCCAGGCATGCTGTCAACTAACTTCTGGGCCACATCCTGACTGATGGCAGCCCATTCTTGTATAATCAATGCTTGGAGTTTGTGAGAATTTGTGGGGTTTTGTTTGTCCACCCGCCTCTTGAGGATTGACCACAAGTTCTCAATGGGATTAAGGTCTGGGGAGTTTCCTGGCCATGGACCCAAAATATCAATGTTTTGTTCCCAGAGTCACTTAGTTATCACTTTTGCCTTATGGCAAGGTGCTCCATCATGCTGGAAAAGGCATTGTTCGTCACCAAACTGTTCCTGGATGGTTGGGAGAAGTTGCTCTTGGAGGATGAGTTGGTGCCATTATTTATCCATGGCTGTGTTCTTAGGCAAAATTGTAAGTGAGCTCACTCCCTTGACTGAGAAGCCACCCCACACATGAATGGTCTCAGGATGCTTTTCTGTTGGCATGACACAGGACTGATGGTAGCGCTCACCTTGTCTTCTCCGACAAGCTTTTTTCTGGATCCACCAAACAATCGGAAAGGGGATTCATCAGAGAAAATGACTTTACCCCAGTCCTCAGCAGTCCAATCCCTGTACCTTTTGCAGAATATCAGTGTGTCCCTGATGTTTTTCCTGGAGAGAAGTGGCTTATTTGCTGCCCTTCTTGACACCAGCAGCTGAATCAACTTTTGGAGACGGTCCTGGTGCTTGCTGGACTTTCCTGGGTGCCCTGAAGCCTTCTTCACAACAATTGAACCACTCTACTTGAAGTTCTTGATGATCCGAAAAATTGTTGATTTAGGTGCAATCTTACTGGCAGCAATATCCTTGCCTGTGAAGCCCTTTCTTGTGCAAAGCAATGATGACGGCACGTGTTTCCTTGCAGGTAACCATGATTGACAGAGGAAGAACAAGGATTCCAAGCACCACCCTCCTTTTGTGGTCCTTCTGTAGCTCAGTTGGTAGAGCATGGCGCTTGTAACGCCAGGGTAGTGGGTTCGACTCCCGGGACCACCCATATGTAGAATGTATGCACACATGACTGTAAGTCGCTTTGGATAAAAGCGTCTGCTAAATGGCATATATATATTGAAGCTTCCAGTCTGTTATTTGAACTCAATTGGCATGACAGAGTGATCTCTAGCCTTGTCCTCGTCAACACTCACATTTGTGTTAACGAGAGAATCACTGACATGATGTCAGCTGGTCCTTTGACTGAAATGCAGAGGAAATGTTTTTGGGGGATTCAGACCATTTGCATGGCGAAGAGGGACTTTGCAATTCATCTGATCACTCTTCATAACATTCTAGAGTATATGCAAATTGCCATCTTAACAAACTGAGGCAGCAGACTTTGTGAAAATGTATATTTGTGTCTTTCTCAAAACTGTTGGCCACGACTGTACTATCTCACAACTCGATAAAACCTTCTCCTGCTCAGACATTTAGAAACAAAACATGCCAATTTGAAAAATAAACTACAGGAGTTTTTTGAGCGAGAATTAAGAATTACTTTCGAGTAGTAAGACATTTATAAAAGCAACAGATACCATTAATAAGGGATAGAAGGGTCTTATATGGTGAGCTACCAAGTGGCTAGGACAGGCAAGCCCCATACTACTGTGGAGGACTTAATTCTTCCTGCTTCTGTGGATATGACTGGGACAATGCTTGGGGAAAATGCCAAAAAAACTATACAGACAATATCTTCATCAAACAACACTGTTTCACAACACAGCAGTGACATGGCAGGAGATGTTTAGAAACAATTGCTTTTTCGCATACAAGCCAGTGAATTCTATGCTTTACAGCTGGATGAGTCAACAGACGTGGCGGGCCTGGCACAGCTCCTGGTATATGTCCGTTATGTTTATGGGGGGTCAATTAAGGAAGACATCCTCTTCTGCGAACCACTGGAAACCAGGACAACAGGAGAGGATATTTTTAAAGTACTGGACAGCTTTGTGACATCAAATGGACTTTGGTGGTCAAGATGTGTTGGTATCTGTACTGATGGCGCAAAAGCCATGACAGGGAGACATAGTGGAGTAGTAACGCGCGTGCAAGCAGTTGCTCCCGACGTCATTTGGGTACACTGCAGCATCCACCGAGAGGCTTTTCCTGCCAAAGCAATGCCTGATAGCTTGAAATACATTTTGGATACTACAGTGAAAATGGTTAACTATGTTAAACTCTCTAGGGTATGTGGGACGCTAGCGCCAAATTCAAATACAGAAATGCTCATTATAAAAATTCAGAAAACAAAACATATTTGACATAGGTTTAAAGATGAACTTCTTGTTAATCCAACCACGGTGTCAGATTTATAAAATGCTTTTCAGCAAAAGCATACCTAGCCCAGAACATACCTAGCTCAGAACATAGCCCAGTTGACAAATTATTACAGTAACCAGCCAAGCAGAAGCGTTACAAAACTCAGAAATAGAGATAAAATTAATCCCTTACCTTTGATGATCTTCATGTGGTGGCACTCAGAAGACATTCATTTACTCAATAAATGTTCCCTTTGTTCGATAAAGTCTCTTTATATCCAAAAACCTCAGGTTTGTTCACGCGTTTTCTTCAGTAATCCACAGGCTCAAACGCAGTCAAAACAGGCAGACAAAAAAATCAAAATTGTATCCGTAAAGTTCATAGAAACAAGTCAAACGATGTTTATATTCATTCCTCAGGTTGTTTTTAGCCTAAATGATCTATAATATTTCAACCGGACAATAACGTTGTCAATATAAAAGGTAAACAAGAAATGCACTCTCTCGGGATTGCTCATGAAAAAGCTCTGCGACACGGTAGGGTCCACTCATTCAGACTGGTCTTACTCTCTCATTGATACGAATACAAGCCTGAAAATATTTCTAAAGACTGTTGACATCTAGTGGAAGGCATAGGAACTGCAAATTGAGTCCTATGTCAATGGATACTGTAATGGCATTGAATAGAAAGAAAAAAAAACTTCCTGAATGGATTTTTCTCAGGTTTTCGCCTTCCAAATCAGTTCTGTTATACTCACAGACACTATTTTAACAGTTTTGGAAACTTTAGAGTGTTTTCTATCCAAATCTACCAGTTATATGCATATCATATCTTCTAATTTGGGCATGCTTTTCATCCGAAATTCAGAATGCTGCCCCCTACCCGAGAGGTTAAAGCAAGGCCCCTGACTGGCCTATCTGGGTGATGTTTTTTCTCGCCTGAATGATCTGAATCTAGGATTAGAGGGACTCTGCATCTATATTCAATGTGTGGGACAAAATTGAGGCTACGATTAAGTTGTTGGAGCTCTTCTCTGTCTGCATTAACAAGGACAACACACAGGTATTTCCATTATTGTATGATTTTTTTGTGTGCAAATGAACTTAAGCTTACGGACAATGTCAAATGTCATATAGCGAAGCAACTGAGTGAGTTGGGTTCGCAATTACGCAGATACTTTCCCAAAACGGATGACACAAACAACTGGATTCGTAATCCCTTTCCTGCCTCCAGTCCACTTACCGATATCTGAACAAGAGAGCCTTATTGAAATTGCAACATGCGGTTCTGTGAAAATTGAATTTAATCAGAAGCCACTGACCGATTTCTGGATTGGGCTGCGCTCAGAGTGCCCTGCCTTGGCAAATAATGCTGTTAAGACACTGATGCCCTTTGCAACTACGTACCTATGTGAGAGTAGATTCTCTGCCCGCACTAGCATGAAAACTAAAGACAGGAAAAATTATGTGTGTAAAATAATTTAATTTTAAGACTGAGAATCTCCAAACAACCCAACATTACAGAGTTATGTGCATGCTTTCAAGCACACCCTTCTCATTAACCTGTGAGTTATTCACAATTTTCGATGAACAAATACAGTTTTATATGTAAGATGGTTAAATAAAGAGCAAAATTCTTGATTATTATTAGATTATTATTTGTGCCCTGGTCCTATAAGAGCTATTTTGTCTCTTCCCACGAGCCAGGTTGTGACAAAAACTCACACTCATTCTTATGTTTAATAAATGTATCGTATAGTGTGTGTGTGGCAGGCTTACAATGATGGCAAAAAACAACATTTGATAGTGCGCTGACCATGGTGCTCGAGGGGGTATGAAGCTGGATGTGTAATGTTTTGAAGGTGTACGGGACTATAAAAAGTTTGGGAACCACTGCCCTAGAGGATTCCCACTGCCAGACTTGTAGTTGTGAAAGCTGACCGACCCCCAGCCCAGCAGAAGACAAACTAAGCAACTAAAAAGTTGCTGTGTCCTCCTTAGCAATGTTGGTAAAATCAGAGAATATTAGGAAGAAAGAGAACATGGTATTAACGATTTGAGTTGATATTCTTCAGTCAAGGCAAGGATATTCTGTTAAAAAAATAAAAACTGTAATGCAGAACAAATCTCTGTGGAGCTCATGTTAGCCTCTGCAGCTCCCGTCAGCCTCCGCAGCTCCCATCAGCATCCGCAGGTCCCGTTAGCCTCCGCAGCTCCCGTCAGCCTCCGCAGCTCCCGTCAGCCTCCGCAGCTCCCGTCAGCCTCCGGAGCTCCCGTCAGCCTCCTCAGTTCCCGTCAGCCTCCGCAGCTCCCGTTAGCCTCCGCAGTTCCCGTTAGCCTCTGTAGTTTCCATCAGCCTTCACAGATCCGTCAGCCTCCGCAGTTCCCGTTAGCCTCCGCAGTTCCCGTTAGCCTCCGTAATTCCATTGGGGGTTTATTATTCATTGCTCCATTAAAT
Organism: Oncorhynchus keta; assembly: GCF_023373465.1. Taxonomy (NCBI): domain Eukaryota; kingdom Metazoa; phylum Chordata; class Actinopteri; order Salmoniformes; family Salmonidae; genus Oncorhynchus; species Oncorhynchus keta. Next base: position 46,555,624 of record NC_068442.1, read on the forward strand.
GATTAATGTTGGTTTCAGGGTGTCATGGATTCAGGGTGTCAGCGTGTCAGGGTGTCAGGGATTCAGGGTGTAAGGGTGTCATGGATTCAGGGTGTCAGGGAATCAGGGTGTCAGCGTGTCAGGGCATCAGGGTGTCAGAGAGGCAGAGTTAGCTTGTCAAGGCGTCAGCTTGTCACCGTGCCAGGTCGTCAGCGTGTTAGGTCGTCAGGGTGTCAGGTGTCAGGGTGTTAGGTCGTCAGCGTGTCAGTGTGTCAGTGTGTCAGGGTGTTAGGTCGTCAGGTGTTAGGTTGTTAGGGTGTTATGTTGTCAGCGTTTCAGGGCGTCAGCGTGTTAGTTCGTCAGGGCGTCAGCGTGTCAGAGTGTTAGGGTATTAGGTTGTCGGGGTGTCAGGTGTCAGTGTGTCAGGGTGCATATTGTCTAGCCGTCAAATTATACAGCAGCGGAATGAGGAAGTCCAGTTCATGTCCTCACTGCCTTCTCATACAATGAAAGTGAGTGTGTGTGTGTTTTTGTGTGTGTTTTTGTGTGTGTGTTTTTGTGTGTGTGTGTGTGTGTGTTTTGGTGTGTGTGTGTGTGTGTGTGTGTGTGTGTGTGTGTGTGTGTGTGTGTGTGTGTGTGTGTGTGTTTTGGTGTGTGGGCGTATTTTTTGGTGTGTGGGCGTATTTTTTGGTGTGTGTGTTTTTCAAATAAAATAAAATCTAATTTTATTAGTCACATGCGCCGAATACAACTGGTATAGACCTTAGAGTGAAATGGTTATTTACGAGCCCCTAACCAACAATGCAGTTTAAAAAATACAGATAAGAATAACAAATAAAAGTAACAAGTAATTAAAGAGCAGCAGTAAAATAACAATATCGAGACTATATACAGGGGTGTACCGATGCAGAGTCAATGTGCGGCGGTGTAAAAGGGGGAGGGGGGTTCAATGCAAATAGTCTGGGTAGCCATTTGATTAGATGTTCAGGAGTCTTATGGCTTGGGGCTTGAAACTGTTTAGAAGTCTCTTGGACCTCGACTTGGTGCTCCGATACCACTTGCCGTGCGGTAGCAGAGAGAACAGTCTATGACTAGGGTTGCTGGGCCTTCCTCTGACACATCCTGGTATAGAGGTACTGGATGGCAGGAAGCGAGGACCCATGACAAATCTTTTCAGTCTCCTGAGGGGGAATAGGTTTTGTCGTGCCCTCTTCACAACTGTCTTGGTGTGCTTGGACTATGTTAGTTTGTTGGTAATGTGGACACCAAGGAACATGAAGCTCTCAACCTGCTCCACTGCAGCCCCGTCGATGAGAATGGGGGTGTGCTCGGGCCTCTTTTTCCTGTAGTCCACAATCATCTCCTTTGTCTTGATCACATTGAGGGAGAGGTTGTTGTCCTGGCACCACACGGCCAGGTCTCTGACCTCCTCCCTATAGGCTGTCTCTTCGTTCTTGGTGATCAGGCCTAACACTGTTGTGTCATCGACAAACTTAATAATGGTGTTGGAGTCGTGCCTGGCCATGCAGTCATGAGTGAACAGGAAGTGCAGGAGGGGACTGAGCACGCACCACTGAGGGGACCCTGTGTTGAGGATCAGTGTGGCAGATGTGTTGTTACCTAACCCTACCAACAGGGGGCAGCCTGTCAGGAAGTTCAGGATCCAGTTGCAGAGGGAGGTGTTTAGTCCCAGGGTCCTTAGCTTATTGATAAGCTTTGAGGGCACTATGGTGTTGAACGCTAAGCTGTAGCAATGAATAGCATCCTCAGATAGGTGTTCCTTTTGTCCAGGTGGGAAAGGGCAGTGTTGAATGCAATAGCGATTACATCATCTGTGGATCTGTTGGGGTGGAATGCAAATTGGAGTGGGTCTAGGGTTTCTGGGATGATGGTGTTGATGTGAGCCGTGACCAGCCTTGCATAGCACGTCATGGCTACGGACGTGAGTTCTATGGGTCAGTGGTCATTTAGGGAGGTTACATTGTTGTTCTTGGGCACAAGGACTATGGTAGTCTGCTTAAAACATGTTGGTATTACAGACTCGGACAGGTGGAGGTTGAAAATGTCAGTGAAGACACTTGCTAGTTGGTCAGTGCATGCTCAGAGTAAACATCCTGGTAATCCGTCTGGCCCTGCGGCCTTGTGAATATTGACCTGTTTAAAGGTCTTACTCACATCAGCTGTGGAGAGCGTGATGACACAGTCTTCCGGAACAGCTGGTGCTCTCATGCATGTTTCAGTGTTAAGTAGAGTAGCTCAGCTAGTAGGCTTGTGTCACTGGGCAGCTCTTGGCTGTGCTTCCCTTTGTAGTCTGTAATGTTTTTTCACATCCTACGAGCGTCAGAGCCGGTGTACTATGATTCAATCTTAATCCTGACACTTTGCCTGTTTGTCGGAGGGCATATTGGGATTTCTTATAAGTGTCCGGGTTAGAGTCCTGCTCCATGAAAGGAGCAGCTCTACCCTCTAGCTCAGTGCGGATGTTGCCGGTAATCTATGGCTTCTGGTTGCGGTATGTACGTACGGTCACTGTTAGGATGATGTCATCGATGCACTTATTGATGAAGCCAATAACTGATGTGGTTTACTCCTCAATGCCGTTGGAGGAAACACGGAACATATTCCAATCTGTGCTAGCAAAACAGTCCTGTAGCTTAGCATCTGCTCATCTGACCACTTTTTTATTGATCTACTCACTGACAGAATTATGGTCAGATTTGTCAAATGCAGGGCGAGGGAGAGCTTTGTATGCGTCTCTGTGTGTTGAGTAAAGGTGGCCCAGAGTTCTTTTTTCCTGTGGTTGCACATTTAACATGCTGATAGAAATTTGGTCAAATGGATTGAAGTTTCCATGCGTTATTAAAGTCCCAGGAGCACCGCCTCTGGGTGAAAGTTTTCTTGTTTGCTTATGGCGTAATGCAGCTCATTCAATGGTGTTTTACTGCCAGCCTCTGACTGTGGTGGTATGTAAAACAGCTACGAAGAATACAGATGAAAACTCTCTAGGTAGATAGTGTGGTCTACAGTTAATCATGAGATACTCTTCCTCATCCTCAGCAATAGCCTTAGATATCGTGCACTAGCTGTTATTTACAAAAAATACATAGTCCGCTGCCCCTTGTCTTACCAGACGACGGTGTTCTATCCTGCCGGTGCAGCGTGTAACCGGCTGGCTGTATGTTGATAGTGTCGTCGTTCAGCCACGACTCCGTGAAGCATAAGATAGAAAGCGGTAGCGGCAACATTATGTACAAAATGAGTAAAAAAATAAGTTATAAAAAAACAAAAAAAAACAATCGGTTGGGGTCATGTAAAATGGCTGCCTTCTTCTCACACCGCCATTTTGGTGTGTGTGTGTGTTTGTTTTTTGTTGGTGTGTGTGTGTTTTTGGTGTGTGTGTGCGTGTGTCTGTTTGTTTGTGTATGCACTTAAACTTTTCGAAATGTAATTACTTTCATTTGCAGCTACAACTGGGCTAAATTGGGTTAAATCCACTGGTACTGTTGCATCACTTTGGTTTCTTTAGTCTGTTTTAATGTCTCTCCCTCTCCCTCTCTCACTCGTTCCAGCACCACCAAGATTCACTAAAGTTCCCGTAGACCAGATTGGCGTATCTGGGGGTGTGGTCTCATTCGTGTGCCAGGCGACAGGAGACCCTAAGCCCCGGGTGAGCTGGAACAAGAAGGGGAAGAAAGTCAACTCCCAGCGCATTGAGGTGAGACTGTGTAACCTTGTAACCCTACACTGCCCCCTACTGTTGTGGATGTAGTATGGAATAATACATCTGAATATAATATACATAATAAATACAATTTAGCGGACACATTTATGCAAAGCAACTTACATATTTGTATATGTGGCCCCAACAGGAATCGAACCCACAACCCTGGCATTGCTAAAGCTTTTACAAACTGAGCCACACAAATCTATTCATTCATTTGACATGGATATACCACTTCTTTGTTTCACCAAGGTAGATCATTTACTTGTACACAAACTACACCACGACAGACAGTGGTTTTAATTTAACCAGGCATCAATTACAATAATCCACCATGTTTAGTGACATGACATGGCACAGTGCCAATGCAATCTACTTGTCCTTTTCCACTTGAATGACTAGCTGAATTTGACGTTTGTTTTACGTTCGGGTTCTAGTAGTGGCGTGCTACTTTCCCCCTGCGCCCGCTGTGCCTTATTTATGATGTTTGTTTGTTGTGTGTCTCTGTGTGAGCCCAGATGGTGTGTCTAAAATCATGATTGATTCTCAGGGTTTCCTTAATTAACACACTCCTCACATCGACAGCACACACACACACAGACTCGCTAACACACACATACACACTCTTGTGCTAACACATTATCACGTCAACAACGCTGCCAGCGTACTTAGGAGGGAAGAAGATGGTACCTGAGTATTAATAAGAGAAGAAGAAGATGGTACCTGAGTATTAATAAGAGAAGAAGAAGATGGTACCCAAGTACATGACAAGTACAGGACAGGCAAGTATAGGACAAATACAGGAGAGTACAGGACAAGTACAGAACAGTACAGGACAAATAGACATTGACACACACACACTGCAGACTCTGGTTCAATCCTGGTCTGTATCACAACCGGCTGTGATCGGAAGTCCCATAGGGCATTGCACAATTAGCCCAAGAGTTGTCCGGGTTAGGGGAGGGTTTGGCTGGGGTACTTGCCTAGTTAAATAAAAAATAAAATATAATACAGGACAGGACAAGGCCAGTACAGGACAAATACAGGACAGGACAAGGCCAGTGCAGGACAGGACAGGACAAATACAGGACAGGACAAGGCCAGTGCAGGACAGTACAGTACAGGACAAGGCCAGTACAGGACAAATACAGGACATGTGCTGAACAAGAGCGGTACAGGACAAATACAGGACAGGACAAGGCCAGTACAGGACAAATACAGGACAGGACAAGGCCAGTACAGGACAAATACAGGACATGTGCTGAACAAGAGCGGTACAGGACAAATACAGGACAGGACAAGGCCAGTGCAGGACAGTACAGTACAGGATAAGGCCAGTACATGACAAATACAGGACAGGACAAGGCCAGTAAAGGACAAATACAGGACAGGACAAGGTCAGTACAGGACAAATACAGGACAGGACAAGTGCAGAACAAGACCAGTGCAGGACAAGTTCCTTGAGATGACAAATACAGGCCAATACATGACAGTGCAGGACAAACACAAGACAGTACAGTACAGGACAAGTACAGGATAGGACAGTACCATACAGTACAGGACAAGTACAGTACAGGACAAATACAAAGCAGTACAGGACAAGTACAGAGCCGTACAGGGACAAGTACAGAGCCGTACAGGGACAAGTACAGAGCCGTACAGGGACAAGTACAGAACAGGTCAAGTACAGAACAGGACAGGTACAGGACAAGTTCCTTGAGATGACAAATACAGGACAGATCTATACAGGACAAATCTGGGACAATACAGGACAGTGCAGGACAAACACAGGAGAGTACAGGACAGGTACATTACAAGACACATACAGGAGAGTACAGGACAAGTACAGGACAGTACAGTACAGGACAAGTACAGGAAAGAACAGGACAAGTACAGGACAAGCCCAGTACAGGACAAGTCCAGGACAGTACAGGACAGTACAGGACAAACACGGGAGAGTACAGGACAGGTACATTACAAGACACATACAGGAGAGTACAGGACAAGTACAGAACAAATACAGGACAAGTACAGGACAGGAAATGTAGAGTACAGGACAAGTACAGGACACATTTAGGACAGTACAGGACAAGTACAAAAAAAAGGACAGGACATGTACAGGACAAGTAAAGTACAGTATAGGGCAAGTACAGGACAGTGCAATTTCAGTACAGGACAGTCCAATCCCAAACTGTTTTGCATTCTCTTCCGCTAAGACTGAGAAAAAACGATTGAACTGTGGATCCAATGATTGCTATTTCCTTGCTTTTAAAAAGTCATTTTATGAAGGTTCGAAATCGTTGCATTTCCCCTCCAGCAGCTTTTGCTTTGATATTGATCTGGACTCAGTCACAGTGCTGTTTCCTCATTAGCGTTGTAGCCTTGAGATTCATCATGACTCGACGCTGAACCGTTCGGCTGACAACAGGCACCTCCACACACCACTTCACTTGGTCAACCGCATCTATCCATACGTGTCTCTTTGTTATATATTATGGAGATCACATGTAAAATCACATGTATAGCGTGATCTATGAGTACAATATGAGCACTCTGACAGTTCTGTTCTGATTATTAGCTGACATTGCTGAGAATGAGGGTTTATACTCTGCAACGGTACTTATTTCGAATCATAATTGTCCTAATGGATGGCTTTGAACATTTTGAAAACATTAAACTTCAAAACTAACCTTATTCCATGGTGACCTTTTCTGAAGACTTGGCCACTGGACTAGCATAGCGATGTCCTGGCTCATATTCTGAAGCTTTGCAGTGAATAAAATGGTATACAGTATGTGAAATGAAGGTGCCCCTACGGAGCTAGTTGAGGAGTCTAGCTCCTAGAAGAATAGTTAGGTTGTCTTTAACTCAAAAACAGATCGCTATAACGTTGCCCTTTCTCTCTGACACAGACTATAGAGTTCGATGAGGGTGCCGGCGCCGTCCTTCGGATCCAGCCTCTACGAGCGCCGCGGGACGAGAACATCTACGAGTGCGTGGCGGAAAATAGCGAGGGTGAGGTCAACGTTAACGCCAAGCTGTCCATAATCAGAGGTGAGTCACTCGACGGCGCCTAATGATGAGGTCCTGACCAATGGACCAATGGAGTCTATTGTCCAATAGTCTTGCAATATATAGTGGTGCTCACTGCACCAATATTCTCAGCCAGCTTCACACATAGATGTTTGTTCCTTGTACTAGTACCTTCTAGCTCAGGGGTCTCTAACCTTTTCTAGCATGAGAGCTCATTTGAAAAAATGAAACGTGTCACGAGTCATATAGTAATTTTTCTCTAGCTTCCAAATAGTCACATTCTTCTCTTCTTCTCTGCAACTCTTCCCTAGGTCCTTAGTGTACAAGAGACAGTAGTGCACAATGTTTTCTGTCGATATACCTGGTAAAATAACGGTTAATTAACAACTCTAAATGGGGCTCTATAAAATCTGCGATTTGTTTCCCAAATTTTGTTTTATGTTCTCCAAAATTATGTTCCGTTAGATTTTTATATATTTTTGTATATTTTCACTCTCAAAATTACAATTGTTTATAGAGAAACAACAGAATTGGATGTCGATGCTTAAATCACATCTGAAGACCTTTTTTAAAGGGGTCTGGAAGAAAACAAACACATTTGGATTTGTTTTGTGTAATTCCCCCTTAATAACCTCTTTGGGCTAGGTGGGACGCTAGCAACCCACCTCGACAACATCTGGTGAAATTTTAGAGCGTGAAATTCAAAATACAAAAATCGTAATATTAAACATTCATGAAAATACAAGCGATTTACATTGTTTAAAAGCTTAGCTTCTTGTTAATCCAACCGCGTTGTCAGATTTCAAAAAGGCTTTACAGTGAAAGCATAACATGCGATTATCGAGGACAGCGCCCTGCATACCCCAGCATTAATGACATTTTCCAAACCAGCAGAGGCGTCACAAAAATCATAAATAGCGATAAAATTAATCACTTACCTTTGAAGATCTTTCTCTGTTTGCAATCCCAAGGGTCCCAGCTACACAACGAATGGTTGTTTTGTTCGATAAAGTCCTTCTTTATATCCCAAAAATGTCAGTTTAGTTTGATTCAGTAATCCACCCGTTCAACATGCAGACAAAGAAATCCCAAAAGTTACCAGTAAACTTCATCCAAACAAGTCAAACCACGTTTCTAATCAATCCTCAGCTACCCTAATATGTAAATAAACTATCAAATTTAAGACGGAATGTAGCAAGTTCAATACCAGAGATAAATCACGAAGCCCTCATCCACGCGCACCACAAGACTACAGTCCTAATGAGAGACAACTGAAACCCTTTCTAAAGACTGTTGACATCTAGCGGAAGCCATGGGAACTGCAATCTGGGAGGAATTCCTTTGAATATCTCATAGACAAGTATTGGAATGGCCTGTGACCTCAAACACATTTTGTGATGGATTCTCCTCGGGGTTTTGCCTGCCATATCAGTTCTGTTATACTCACAGACATTATTTTAACAGTTTTAACTTCTTAGGGTGGAAATCCCTTTATGGGATCGATATGACAACAGCCAGTGAAAGTGCACGGCGCCAAATTCAAAACAACAGAAATCTCCTAATTAAAATTCCTCAAACATACAAGTATCTTATACCATTTTAAAGGTAATCTTGTTGTTAATCCCACCACAGTGTCCGATTTCAAATAGGCTTTACAGCGAAAGCACCACAAACAATTATGTTAGGTCAGCACCTATTCACAGAAAAACACAGCCAAAAAGAGGAGTCACAAAAATCAGAAATAGAGATAAATTAATCACTAACCTTTGATGATCTTCATCAGATGACACTCATATGACGTCATGTTACACAATACATGTAAGTTTTGTTTGATAAAGTTCATATTTATATAAAAAAATCTCAGTATACATTGGTGCGTTATGTTCCGTAGTTCCAAAAACATCCGGTGATTTTGCAGAGAGCCACATCAATTTACAGAAATACTCATCATAAATGTTGATGAAAATACAAGTGTTATGCATGGAATTAAAGATATACTTCTCCTTAATGCAACCGCTGTGTCAGATTTCAAAAAAGGACAAAGCAAAAAAGCTTTACGGAAAAAGCAAACCATGCAATAATCTGAGTACGGTGCTCAGACAACAAATACATATATCTGCCATGTTGGAGTCAACAGAAGTCAGAAATAACATTATAAATATTCACTTACCTCTGATGATCTTTATCAGAATGCACTCCCAAGAATTCCAGTTCCACAATAAACGTTTGATTTGTTCGATAAAGTTAATAATTTATGTCCAAATAGCTTCTTTTGTTAGCGCGTTTGGTAAACAAATCAAAACTCACGAAGCGCGTTCACTAGTTGCAGACGAAATGTCAAAAAGTTCTGTTACAGTCCGTAGAAACTTGTCAAACGATAGAATCAATCTTTAGGAGGTTTTTAACATAAAACTTCAATAATATTCCAACTGGAGAATTCCTTTGTCTTCAGAAAAGCAAAGGAACGGGAGATACCTCTCATGTGAATGCGCGTGACCAGCGCCTGACTGCTGGCAGACCTCTGACTCATTCCCCTCTCATTCAGCTCCCCTTCACAGTAGAAGCCTCAAACCAGTTTCTAAAGACGGTTGACATCTAGTGGAATCCTTAGGAAGTGCAAGATGACCAATATCCCACTGTATCTTCAATAGGGGCTGAGTTGAAGATCGACCAACCTCAGATTTCCCACTTCCTGGTTGGATTTTTTCTCAGGTTTTTGCATGCCATATGAGTTATGTTATACTCACAGCCATCATTCAAACAGTTTTAGAAACTTCAGAGTGTTTTCTATCCAATACTACTAATAATATGCATATGTTAGCATCTGGGACAGAGTAGCGGGCAGTTTACTCTGGGCACCACTGGGTACCTTATTCATCCAAGCTACTCAATGCTGCCCTCAGCCATAAGAAGTTTAACAGAAACTTCAGAGTGTTTTCTATCCAATGCTAATTATCTGCATAACTTAGCTTTTGGGCCTGAGTAACAGGCAGTTTACTTTGAGCACGTCAGTCATCCAAACTTCCGAATACTGCCCCCTAGCCTTAAGAAGTTTTACACATCTGGCCCTTTAATTGCCATCTAGCGAGTTCGGAATGTGTCCTCTAATGTGGTGGTCTGTACTGCTGCTGCTCATTTCATGACAAAGTTTTATCTAAATAATAGATACAAATGAAATAATTACTCATGACATACTTCTGTCAGGTAAGCCTACTTTACAGTTAATATTTAATTGAGAAGGTTTTGGGGAAAGTATTTCTGTCAAACCACAAGATGGTTACACATGGAGTGATGGACAAACGCACCACACAGACAGGTGCAATATTGCTGGAAATTAATTGCCATATAGTGTGTCAAGTTTGGCTTTTTAAGCCAATAGTGGCTAACCAGGGATGGGATAACATCAATGTTGCGTTGATTAGATAGTAGCTGGGAGCTTGCGGTATCTGATACTTGTGAGATTTCTTTATGACATTTTGTGGTGGAACACGTGTGTGCATTTTCAGGATTGTTTGGGGAGCTACTCATAGGTTGGCAGCGAGCCACTGGTAGCTTGCAATCGACCTGCTGGAGACCCCTGTTCGAGCTCTTTATAATGTAGCTACCTGTAACCCTCTATTGGATGCATAGGCTACATCCCTTACAGTCAGGATGTTTCCACGTGTATACTAACTACTGGCCGTTATGCTCAAAACAAACTTGGACATGAGGGAGGCTGATCCTACGCCAGTCTTTGTGGGCGACCGTGGCAGATGCATATCACAGTGGGCACTTCCTGGTCTATCATGCGTCATTCTGCAACGCAATTATATTTAATTCACCATTCAGAGAGAGGAGTGTATAGACATTCTATCCCAACAGGATTCTCTATTTTATCACATTTGTTTTTACTGTATTCACTGATGCGAAAGGGAGGTAGGAGGGCGGAGGAGAAGAGTGGTGGCGGAGAGAGAGGGAGAGATTATGGATTGGTTATGAAAGATGGAAGAGTGGTCACCAACTGTGCTGAAATAGTATTTATTGAATCTGAATCAA